>NC_092077.1:19563525-19636025 GCF_039877785.1 Chaetodon trifascialis | reverse complement strand
CTCAGTCTGCAGCTCGAGCCTTTCGCCTCGTCTCGTTAGATTAACATGACAGTTTAATGAGGCCTGCTGACTCTGGAGACGGCGAGCTTCGTCTGTCTGACCTCCTCATCAGAGGCTGCGTGTTAGCAAGTCAAACACGCACCGGAGACGCAAACCAAACCACAAATGGCTCAAACCCTTCACTGCCGCTCGCCGCTGTGCCAATGTGTCGCCGTGTGGTTGGTTGTTAACTGTCCGCCTTCACGGCTAAACGGACAAATGAGGACATGTGTCCACGACCAAATTAGGACATGTCAGAGGCGTTGTAGTTTCCGTGGTGACGCCGTGGCCTTAGCGTGTCCTGGATACGTGTCCTGGTTCAGGAAGGAGCACAGAGCGGTAGTGGTGGGGGGGTTAATTCATGAAAACTTAATGATCTCAGGATAAGGACGAAGGCCGGGGGGGGGGATTTTTTGTTCGGAGGTTTTTGACCAGAAGGTTGGCGGTTTGGTTTCCCATCAGTTTTTACTGGTTTTGCTGGTTTCAGTGGTGATCCTGGCTCAGTCTGGATCCATCTGTCCTCTTTCTGTTTCCTTTATTCTTCATCAGCGTCTGTTCAGAAACACACACATACGTCCTCTCCGTCCCCGTGTGTGTCCATCAGATCTCTTCGTCAGGGGATAAACTCATTGTTCTGTCTGTAAAGGAAGACAGCTGAGTGTGTGTGTGTGTGTGTGTGTGTGTGTGTGTGTGTGTGTGTGTGTGTGTGTGTGTTTAATTAACGACAGAGCAGTCAGGAAAAATGTTGTCCGGCTGAAAATATATTTCCATAATCAGGAATAAATCCATACATTTGTAGACGAGTGCCTGCATGTGTGATCTGCAGACTGAAGTAACGAGTGTGTGAATCTGTTTGAATGTTGAAGGATGTAAATGCTGTAAATACGCTGTTTTTAAAGCTGCGTACACCCCCCCGCCCCACCCCCCCATCCACAGCGAACATTCAAAAACCATTGGGCTCTTTGTTGTCTTGTTTGGCGTCAATGCGTCAAACTTCAGTCGCCGTCCTGATCGCCTCACGGCTCGACCACTTTCATTTAGCAGAAGAAGAAGAAGTGAGCCGTCACATGTAAAACCTGTACAGGAAACCAGGAAACTGGTGGAGCTGCAGAAGAGCAGCAGTCCAGTTCAGGCTTCGAGTGTCTCCTCGTAAAATTACATAATCAGAGCAGCTTCACTTCATTCTTCCTTCCATTTGGTCCTGCTGGAAATGTTCTGTGCTGACAGAGAGGTGTGTGGGTAGCTGCAGATAAAGCACAGGAATTACATCATCATCATCATCATCATCATCATCATCATCATCATCTTCATCTCATGCTAACCACCACTTACTATAAAAATCCCATCAGCTGTTGCAGAAACAGTCAGTGCAGCGCTGAAGGTCTGAGACCACATTTAATTCCTCTAAATAAAAACTAATAGAGTTCTTTAAAGACAAATGATAATAACGGACGTCTCCTTTGTCTCCAGGCTGGTGTCTGAGTTTCGGTGGTTAACCGCAGTTAACATGTTCTGATTTCTGTTATTAAGACAGAACTGGTTCAGCCTGGAGCCACAAACACAGCACAGGACAGCACTTCAGCCCAGCGCCGACATCCTCATAATGAGCCCCACCGTCAGCCCGAAGGCTGCTCGGACA
Organism: Chaetodon trifascialis; assembly: GCF_039877785.1. Classification (NCBI taxonomy): domain Eukaryota; kingdom Metazoa; phylum Chordata; class Actinopteri; order Chaetodontiformes; family Chaetodontidae; genus Chaetodon; species Chaetodon trifascialis. Next base: position 19,634,347 of record NC_092077.1, on the reverse strand, counting down.
AAGCAGGATTAACTTTAGAAGTGGGTTAAATCAGCGTTAATCTTGTAATTGTGCAGCAGCGACGACATCTTTCTGCGGTCCGGTGTGGCTGAAGCATGTGGCAGATTTTCAGATCTGCACGAGGTTTCTGATCGGAGGGGGAGACTCACGGTTGAGATGCATTAATTTAATTTAACAAGATAAAACTCTTCTTAATTTCATAAGTCTGTTAAATCCTAATAATGTGGATTAATCTGCAGCCGTCGTTGGATGTTGACGGCACTCAAGGTTAAAGCGGCAGGTTTTCAATGGAAGTTCTGAATTAAATTTTCTCATTAGAAAATAGGACTTAAACATGTAATTAAACAGGACGATATATAATTTTATAAATGTTTTAAATCACACTTGAACTTATTATCGAAAAGCGTTGATGACATCGTGGTCCAACCTGGATGTCAGTGCCACTCTGAAGGACACAAACGGCCGATTTTCAATGGAAGTTCTGAATAAGATATTTAATTAGAAAATGAGACTCCTGACAACATTCAATCTAACAAGATGATTTATTATTTAACTATCTAACGAGGACATCGTGTTAGCTGCACGCATCTCAAGGATTCAGATGACAGATTTTCAACACGTTTAATGCAGACAGAGTTCTTCCTCGCTGTGTCAGCGTATTAAAAATCTAAGCAGGAAATCATGAAACCGTGCAGCAGTAATGATGTTTTATATAGTGCAGGCAGGTTTTTTGCTCTGCGTAGGCGTCAAATAGTTTTGAGTTTTTCATTAGAAAATAAAACATATGGTGCTTAAGCATTTGCTTGGTGTCGAGAGGTGTTAAATCATAATTAATATTCTAACTGTTCAGCACTTTGCGTTTATTTGGAGTCCAACTTGTCAGCTGAACGGGGTTAAAATGGCAGATTTTTATGGAAACTTTCTAATTAGAAAATAAAACCTAAACATTTCATTTAATGAGATAATGTTCTACTTCTCCTCATGAACGTGTTGAAGGCATAATCTGTGATATTTCTGCATTAAAATGTCTAAGAATGACCAGACCGGCTATATATTTTGTTCAGTTTTGTACCTCAAATTATTCCAAATGTTCCAGAGAAATCAGTATTTTATTCAAGGCAGAGGTACGTTTCAGTCAGTCGCCTGCAAACATCAACGCAGGAAACAGCAGATGATAAATCAGAGAGAGGAAGGAAGAAACAACATGAATAAAATGATAATCTGTGACTTTGTTCAGAAACATTTAGCTTTTCATGATTAATGCTGGTGGGTTAACAATGAAGACAACAACTCCCATGATCCCACACTACTTCATGACATCAGGTGCAGCAGTGATGAATCTGTAGTGTTGTAGCTTCAGTCGGCTTAAAAAGGCAGTTTTCTAATGGAAGTTCTGAATTTTTGATTTTTGATCTGAAACTAGGACTCTTAATGCGTACACATTTAAGATATATCACTGTAGTGCATGAGCTGCCAGATGCATGCAGCTGTAACCTGCAGCTGCCAAAATCAAGCAACCCCCCCCCACAGAAACACCACTGGAACCAAATGTGTCTCTTATTCATTACAGATAGAAGCTATTTACAGTCTGAACACACACCTGCCTCACAATATCAGAGAGAAAGCATCAAACTGCGTTAACAGTGACTCCGGCGCCTCGGTGTGAACGTGAGCCGGAGCTTCATTTCAACCTCTGCAGGAATAGAAACGTCATTATTCATCCAAATGATGCTTAATTAATTAGCGCTCGTCCTCACCCCTTCCAAACTTCACCAAATATTACTTTCAGGTGTGTTTTGGGGGCGATCCTGAACCCAGAGCGGCCGTCCCGCTTCAGTGCAGATGATTAACGGGCCGACGCGTCGCTCTGGACTTTTCTTTGTATCCAGAGGAAATGAAACGAGCGCAGAGACGACAGAGTTAAATAAAAACCACAACCAAGCCAAATTGCATTTTGGAAAGGGTTTAATTACTGTGTGTGTGTGTGTGTGTGTGTGTGTGTGTGTGTGTGTGTGTGTGTGTGTGTGTGTGTGTGTGTGTGTGTGTGTGTGTGTGTGTGTGTGTGTGTGTGTGTGTGTGTGTGTGTGTGTGTGTGTGTGTGTGTGTGTGTGTGTGTGTGTGTGTGTGTGTGTGTGTGTGTAATCCTATGAACCAGGATAATTAATCTCCTGTATTAGCTCTTTCTGTTTCTCTGCAGTGTTTTTGTTTGAAGTAGATAATTTATTACCACAGAGGCTGTTTGCATAGACTTCATTAGAATGTAAGGAGCCATAGATCATCTACTGTTCTGTCTGTCTGTCTGTCTGTCTGTCTGTCTGTCTGTCTGCCTGCCTGCCTGCCTGCCTGCCTGCCTGCCTGCCTGCCTGCCTGCCTGTCTGCCTGCCTGCCTGCCTGCCTGCCTGTCTGCCTGCCTGCCTGCCTGCCTGCCTGCCTGTCTGCCTGCCTGCCTGCCTGCCTGCCTGCCTGCCTGCCTGTCTGTCTGTCTGCCTGCCTGCCTGCCTGCCTGCCTGTCTGCCTGCCTGCCTGCCTGCCTGCCTGCCTGCCTGCCTGTCTGTCTGTCTGCCTGTCTGTCTGTCTGTCGGCCTCTTTCTAAATTGGATTATTGTCATGCTGGTCGCCTCACGCTGTGACTGGCTGACATGAGAGTCAGTTTGTATGAAACCTTACCTGGAGGCATCTTTTCCACCTGTTTAACCTCTTTGTACCTGTAACCACAGCAGCCTGCTGCATCATCAGCTGCCAGCTCAGCTTCGCTCACTCATCAGCGTCATCACTCGAAGGGCCGTTCGTGTTGTGCTGGTTTCGAGTCGCACTTCTCAGGTGTTTTCTGAGATTGTAGTAGTTCTTGTGTCGTAGTTCTCGATGGCGGTTTTGTTCTTTCTGCTTCATGTTATCAGAACTGGATGTGGGGATAAATCTTTGGACCAGTGGGCATCATGTGACCTGTGACTCTGACTGTAAATCACTTCACAGCTCTCAGCCCGGGAAATGGCAAAAATACCAAGTGACGGGACGCCGTCTCACACGAGCTGCTCTCATTGCTGAGGAAAAGGACCAGATGAGCGGTGACCGGCTGAGTGGAAACCAGTGTGCACCAGTGCTTTCTGGGGATGTTCGGCAGAGACAGTGACGCTGTGGTCAAAGAGGAGGCTGGAGGGCAGGGACAGGAGTCCGCCTGGGAGTACTTGATGCGGCTGCAGCCCTCATGATTCCTGCCAGGCTTCTGCTTCAGTCCTGCTGCCTCTGTAGATGTTCAGACGTTGACCTGGAGCAGGACAGGCGGCGGCAGATCCACTCGATTTATAGCCCAGAATCCTGGAATTTCACGAGGCTTTATAATCTGCAGTAAAAGGCGTCCTGTGAGTTTTTACCTCCGTGATACCAGAGTGTATAAATACTCTATTACCAGTAAATCAGGCATTAAAATTTTACTAAGTTAAAGTTCAGAAGAATGAGCAGCAGAATTTACTGAGAGAGCCAAAAGTAAAAGTGGTGCTTATGCAGAATGGCCCGTTTCAGAGTAATATTCATGTTTTATTTGACATTACTGGGTTATGATTTGTTAACATGGCCGTCACTGTGATGTCACAGCTGTGAAGATGGAGCTGATTTTAAATACTGTTTATAAGTTCATTATAGTAACACCTCATAATGTAGGTCTGGATGATCCCTCTGGACTAGAAGAACTCAAGAACTGAAGTACAAGTTCCTCAAAACTGCAAATAGAGTATTTGAGTGAATGTACCCGGACAGGAGCTCTGCAGCGCCCCCTTCAGCCCGGTTTGAGCCCACTCTGCTGTTGGCTCCAGTGATGATGGCCGGTTGTCGGCCTTCATGTTCTGGGTTTTGGTGCAATTAGGGAACAATAATGGTTTTCGCTTTCCTCCTGGAGCCTCCTGGAGCTCAGCAGAGCGGCTTCAAAGCTCGGTGGAACCTGTGAAAGGGCAAACTTCAGTGAAAGCAAAGCTCATAATCGTCTCTCTCAGCTCTGAGTCACAGTTCTGAGGACGTGTCGTCAGTTCTGCCGGAGCCTGAAAGACTCGCAGCGTTCGCTTTGTGCTGCCGGTCGCGTCCTTGGATCCGCCGTGATGGCGGGTCACAAACCTCGAAGATCTGGAGCGCGCTCAGACCGCTGCCGCCGCTCAGAGTGTACGGAGGGTCAACACGATGCTCCAGCACACAAAGGCTGATGCTGCATCAGGCCGGCGCAGGCGGCCGATGGAGGAAACAGAAACAGAGAAGCAGATGGCGCAGAGAAAGAGTGATTTGTGTGACAAAATGTAAAGAGAAATGAACAGACGGAGCAGAGAGAGGAGAAGATGGCAGGCAGCGAAGGAGACGAGCAGATGGAGAATAAGAATGAAAACCGTAAAGAAGTTATGTAAAGGCCCATCTGCTGGATGCTGAGACGTCGTCTTGGCCGTCAGGTGGACGTGACTGTGGACAAACCTCTGCTGCCGCGATGAGGACAAAGAGCCGCCGGCGTCGTCCCACTTCAACAAATTTCCATCTTTTCTGTCTCAGCGTGACCATGGCAACCACACTGGGGAAATAATGGAGTGGCTAATTTTACTGTTACGTGAGAGCAGCAAATTGTATGACAGCTGTCCACCAGCGATAATGGGAGTCAGGCAACATCAGCTCCTCGTTGAGTCATCTGCTCTGTGCCCACAGACAGCGCTAAAGATGATAGTTAGCTCAGATTGCTGCCTGGGGTGCCCTTAGTTTACCTCCTGTCTCAGACTAGTTGTCAGCGTTGATATCTTATTATTTAACCACCATTTAAAGAGTGAAAGACCCTCACAGACAGCAGTAATGTCTCCACAGACGCTGCGTGTCCATCCACCTCTTTTAATGTTCATCTGCATCTGTAAAAAAAATCAACGGGAAACGCAGAAAGGTTGGAGAAAAGTTGAAAGAGTGACGTTTTTACTCGTCATATAATCGTCTTTATGAAGAGAAAATACAACAAGTTCAAAGGAAACTGACTCGAGCCTCCACTTTAAAACCTGAATCTGATGTGTGTGCAGCGAAGAGGAGAACAAGGCCTTCCTCACACTGACTCATGAGGCTGATGTGAAGCTAACATGAGGCTAACGTGATGCTAACGTTAAGCTAACTTGAGGCTAACATTAAGCTAATATGAGGCTAAGCTGAAGTTATCATGAGGCTAACCTGAAGCTAACGTGAAGCTAACATGTTTCCACCTTGCTTTGGTTCGTTTGAGGTTTCACTGCAGCTCTTTTAACGGCGGCGTCTCGTTGTTCCCTCTTCTTCTGTGGTGGTTTAATGGTCCCTGACTGGAGAAAAATCGCCATCAGCTGTTTATCTTCTTTTCCACATTTTCTTGAAATGTGTTTAAAATTTGTCTTCACCTTCTGACATCCCTCCCATTCCCCTCCAATCACAGCTCAGTGCCCGCAGGTGAAACACACACCTGAGGCGCCTTCCTTCTCTTTGCCGGCTTGCCGGCATCCGAGTGGAACAGGTTCAGATTCAGGAGGTGACACGCTGAGATGAAGACATGTTAAAAACAGCGGCTGACCCTCAGGCGGGCTCTTCACTTAGCATTTACGTTGACATCTATGTCCTCTGCTCTTTGAGACACGTAAGTTGTTACAGCCAGCAAGTATTACAAAGATGAAAAAAGCAGAAGGATCAAGATGAAGAAGCGTTCAGGATGCAGAGAAAAGCTACTGGTGTCATATGTTGTACTGCACTGTTGCATAAAAAGCACGTTGAATTTCAAATCCAGCTTGAGTCAGCAGCTTAAATCACAGATCAGTGTGAGCCATCACAGACGACCTGAAGCGTCTTCATCAGAAATGTGTACAATGAGATTCAGCTGGTGTCTCTGCGCCAGCTCCTCTTCATCACACATCTTTAAATATCTGTCTGTGTTGTCTGGAAGCCGTGACTTTGGGAGGGTTATTTCTTAGAATAAAGGGGCTTTGATGATGATGTCTCCAAAGACACGTAGAGACAGGAAGTCATGACTGAACAGCAGCTACGTCTCCCCTCGTCCAATCAGAAACCAGTACAGACTAACAGGAAGTCAGTGCGGCGTCACGACCTGCAGCAGAACTTCTAAAAATAACACTGAACAGAGCGGGCGGCTAATGAGACTGATGGGGTCGTTTGTGAGATCAAATGAAGCTTTTCCAGGTGTGTTATGATCCTCGGGGTCAAAGGTCACCTCTGAAATGTTTTTCAGCTTTGTCACTGCGGGGAAATCAAGACCTCTGATTGGCCGGGCTGGCAGCAAGCCAAGCCAATCAGCCGGCCCCGGGCGATCAGATGGTCACTGTCCTCTGAGTCTCCTCTACACACACACACACACACACACACACACACACACACACACACACACACACACACAGATTTTCCACTAACACAGTGTGTATCAGGCCTGACAGCTCACCATCTTCACATCACCTCAGCTAGCATCATCGTACGTGTGTGTTCGTGCATGTGTGTGTGTTTGTGCATTTGTGTGCGTGCGTGTGTGTGTGTGTGTTGGTCACAGGACGTCCTTGTTTCAGGCTTGACGCTCTGATGCTAACGAGCTCAAACAGTCCTCTGGCGCGATCGTTCAGTTCAAAGCTGCTGTAGAAAATCAGACAGGTGAGACGAGAGCAGGGTCACAGGTCGTGCTGCTCTGATCAGATCACTAATCAATCATCGTGTTTGAGTCGGGGATCGTTGATCGTGGTCCAGCTTCTTAAGTAATGAGTTGATTCATTGATGAGATCGACAGAAAAGTCAATAAAACACAGTTTATGTGGCAAAAGAAGTTTTAAGTCACTTAATCAATAAGGATTCCAAACGTTCCCAAACTTTTCAGTAATAATTCAGACTGTTATTGAACAACATTCAGGGTTTGAAAAGTTGAGTTGGATCAATAAATCAGCCACAATTTGCTTATTGCAGCTTTATCAGTGTGTGACTGGAATCATAATAAGCCTGCGTTGGCAGAGGCTCTCATGGAAAGACACTTCCCTGTTGCATTGTGGGAGATGTAGGATTCAGAGTGTTGGAGTTTGACTGATAGCAGAGACCAAACGTCAGAAATGCCAAATACATGAATATTTCTGATATTTTATAGACTAACTGACTCAATATGAGCAAAAAAAGAGCGTCCACATACTTTTGTCCATGTGGAGCTGCAGGGCCGATGGACGACTTTCATGAAATGCTTTGAGCTCTTTCTTCCTCGTCTGGAGTTGAACTCTTTGGACCTCCTCCACTTTACATTTTCTAAGAATAACCAGGCCATCAGCGCGTTGTTTATTCCGTCCAGCGCTTTCATATTATGGGGTGTAATGAACATTTCAGCCTGCAGCAGCGGTTGCTGAGCTGTTTGTTGTCGGCGTGGTCGCCCGGCGGCTGCGAAGGCGTTTTAACATTCACAGTCTCGTCTCTCGTCTCTCTTCTTGCGTCTGTTGAATATGGAGCAGCTCTTATCTGAACGAGCTAAAGATAATTGGTGGACAAGTGGAGCTCGACTGCAGAGAGAGAGCGAGGACACAGAGACAAAATGACGGTGAAAACAGGAGCGCTAACGTGGAAATGTGGCTTTATCTGAGGTGGAGGTGGTGGAGGCAGACCCCGGGGTCCAGCACACAAAGTGAAACACGACAGCGCACAAAAACGCCTCAGAGATCCTTTAGTTTTCATCCAACTCAAAGATTAGAAACAACAAGGATCAGGCTCAGTTTCCTGTTTTATTACAGAAAATGTTCTTTTTCAGTCCAGTTAAATCAGCTCAAAGCTTCACTTCATACACTCACCGATCAACACACACATTTCACACGACTTCACTCATGTAACACACGTAACGTAACACTGCTGGGTTTCATGTTTGAAGTGTGAGCGCTGCGTTCAGCGTCTCTTCTGAAAGATGGCGCGTTGATCAGCGATCTGCCGTGAAGACCTCGTCACGCTGAGGACGGTTCATCCAGTTTACCGAGCTCGTTACCGCTCTGATGTGCTTAGCTGTCAGTCACAGCTGCTGTAATTAACGCTCTGCAGGTTCTCGGGTTTCTAAAAGGAGGTTTGCTGATTTCCAGAGAGTTGGAGGGTTCAGCCGTGATCAGCTGTTTTTATCCAGGAGTCGAAGTCGTCGCTGCAGGAGTTCAGTTTTATTCCTAAAACAAAGATCAGACTGTTTGAGTCAAGGTTGTTTTCTGAAACAGGCTCTTTGATCCACCTTTGCATCCATCCGTCGGGGCCTGGTGGAGGGCAGAGTCGCTGAGGTCAGGCAGGGATTGGACGTAGGTCGACCAGGTGATCCGCCGCCGTCCTTTCCACCATCGTCGTTTTGTCTTGTCCGCTCTGTTCAAAGCGCTTTGGGTTTGGGGAAGATGGTGGTTTTGTGAAAATGGAGTCAGTCCATTTCGACTTTGACAAACAAAAACAGGCTGTTGGCCTGCAGCTGCAGCACCTGGTCACAGGTGGGACGACATCATGGCTGCGCTTCACGAACAGGCGGGACACATTCCTCCGTCTCCTGCCTGAGAGTTGGACTCTGCCGCCGTGTTTTCCACCTGGCCTCGTGACGGGAACAGCGTGTTTCGCGGTGGCACAGGATGTGAAGTTGTGAGACGAGGACTCGTCCAACGTGGACGTGAATCACACTTCTTGGAGAGTTGTCAGTGAAAGTAATCCAACATCCTTGGCAAAACAAGTGAGCATATTTTTAGGAGACCGGGTCGTCTCGTCTCACGTCAGGACGCCTCATCATTTGTTTTGAACACAAGCAGAAGAAATTCAGATTTCAGTCTCAAAGGACACATCTGATCTGAGATCTGTCCACACGGATTCATTATCAGCTGCGTTATTCTGCCTGCCTGCTAACTGCTGGCACACACACACACACACACACACACACACACACATACACATGAAGACAGCCAGCAAACAGCCGCTCATTGATCTGTGAGTCTGTTGTTGTGATGCTGAAGCATCATCCAGCAGCAGCAGCGTGTTCTTCATGATTCAGCCATGATTCATTGGGATCAGCAGCAGAACAGAGGAGACGCACATGAAAGCCGCCACCGCAGCCTCAATCCAGATCGTATTACGCTGCTGTGTGGCCTAATGCAGCCAATTACTGCCAAGATGTTTGTCAAACACTGCGGGGGAATGCTGCCATGTTGGAATCGCTGACTCCGTAAACCCTCCCGAGGCGCCTCTGTGTTATCACACAGAATGAGAAGGTGACGGGTCCCAGCAGCAGTGCAGCGATTGGCTGAGCGGGTGCCTCCACCTGCCCTCAGGTAGCCGTGAAGGGCTGCTAAATGACGAGTTATTGTACCTCACAATGCACCCGCCAGTCCGGTGTGGACCTCGAACCTGCCAATCAGCTCTGTTCACCTGAGGAGCCGCTGACACCTGAGGAGCTGCAGTTCGTTAGAGTATCACTGCTGACACCTTTCAGCTCCTCAGAGCGTGAGCTGAGCGTGACTCGCTGTTAACGACGAGTCACCATCAGTTCACGCAGTAATTAATGCACAAAGCACCCAGAAGGCCTGTAAAGGCTCAGGGAGCCACGAGGGGCCGATACAGGACAGAGGAGCGCTGCCTGTGACTCCACGTGCTTATTGTGATGATGATGATGATGATGATGATTTGAGTGTAAAGAAGTCTGAGTGGGTTCATCACAGGCAGTCTGATGGTCTGCTCTGTAACACTTGACTTTAAAAGCCTTAAAGCTTATTTTGTCAGCGCTATGCGACATGAACGCAGCTTTCGATCAGGATTCAACAAGCAACTCAGAATCTGATGACGGTGACGTCACTTGAGTGTAACTGACAGGACCAGTTTTTTGGCTTCTTTTTAACAATTTTCTACCCACCTATGACTTTCTCTTAGAAATGTTTTTTTCAGTCCAAACTGAGGTAACCCTAAGATAAGATAAGATAAGATAAAACTTTCTCAATCCCACACTGGGGAAATTTAAGTTACAGCCAGCAAAGAATAAAAGAGAGACATAGAAAGATCAAAAGACAATAAAAATTAAGTCGACTGTGTTTGTGTACGTTATTAAAAATGCTGCTGAACAATAAACACTGCACAGATGTAATGATGTGAGTGTGTCAGCATGAATATCAGCAGTGCAAAAGGTTTGTGATGAGACTGATGACATCACTGTGACATCATCAGGGTTATCTGATGGCTTGATGAAGCTCCTCCAGAGAGACGTTTTACAGCTGCTCTAACAGGATGAGGAGGACCTCACCTGGCTCGTAAAGTTACCTTTACACATCGAGTATCTCTGTTACAGAGTTCCTGTTTAACCTGAGGTGAGGGTCTCTGCTGAGGGTCTCTCAGGTGCGTTTTCCACCTGGACTCTGCCTTTCAGCCTTAAAGCCACATCAGCAGATGCATGTAGTTATTTTCCACCTGTGACAAAAACAACAAGAGGAAGAAAAGATGCAGGTGAAACACCACAGGAGCCACATCAGAGTGTGAGTGTGTGTGTGTGTGTGTGTGTGTGTGTGTGTGTGTGTGTGTGTGTGTGTGTGTGTGTGTGTGTGTGTGTGTGTGTGTGTGTGTGTGTGTGTGTGTGTGTGTGTGTGTGTGTGTGTGTGTGTGTGTGAAGCCCTTGCAGGTTCGTTCTGCGGTAAAATGAAACCATTCATTTCATTTTAATCTAAATGTGTATTGAGCAGAATGTCTCATTTGCATATTCCACCTTAAACCGAACGGCCTTATTTGCATTTCCCCCTTAAGTTAAACCAATCGCGCTTTCATCCCTCTTAGACAGCCAATCAGTTCTGCTGTCTGAGCCTCAGTCAAGTGTATAATGAGCTGTCAGCCAATCACATTGAGCCTGCGAGCAGAGGCTGGCATGTGATTGGACGTTGGCTGCGGATGAAGCTTGTCGCAGCTCTGGAATTCTGTTTCCACGGTAACTCATTTATTTCATGATGCATTAATCGAGCTGCCAGTTAGCGTCATCGTGGCCGCGGTTAATCAGACGTGCTGCACTGTGTGCTCTCTAATGAGTTTTAACCAATTAGAGCTGAGCGCTGCGCGTTTAGCGTTCTGCTCAGCAGCAAACCTTTTTAAACATGTGGGACAGTTTTGAGCAAAATCAATTTATTTCAATGAAATCACTGCGAAAAGTCGCCCGCGGCGGCAAAGTCGTACACCAACCGTCGAGCTCAACTTCAATGTGAATTTGTGCCATCGACCAATAGCACGCTCTGCAGGAAGCTTTTAAGATAACATAACACTTTATTTATCCTACGCTGCAGAAATTCAACTGTTACAGCAGCAGAAAACAGAACAAGCAGAACAAAAGAAGACAAAAAAGATACAAAGTAAAAATCAACGATAGAAAAAAGATAAAAGGAAAAACTGTTGCTTTCATTTAACTGAATTATTTAACTAAAAAACAAGATGAGCGGTTTGCAGACAGAAGCTAATGCTAGTTAACCAGAGTTAGCAAGCTAGCTGCCTCTGTGATGTCTCTGTACTGAGTCATGTGACTGACTCGTGCCACCATGTTCCCTGTTTGATGGCGTTTCTCTCACTGGACTGAAGCCAAACCAGTTGTGTCTGGTAAACGTGTGTTCAGGCTGATTGGCTGCTCTGAAAACAAGCTGTAAACCAGTGAAATGGCTGAAGGCTTGGACGTGGACGTGGACGTGGACGTGGACGTGGACGTGGACGTGGACGTGGACGTGGACGTGGACGTGGACGTGGACGTGGACGGTCTCTGCTGGCTGGATGATGGATCAGGTTTGAACAGTGTGAGCAGCTCATTGAAAACTGATGTGATGGATGAGGTCTGCACTGGGCTGCTGAGGCTGGTCCCAGTCCTCCGGTCCTGGTCCTCTCTGCTTCAGTCCAGACCTGGTCCTCTCTGCTTCAGTCCAGACCTGGTCCTCTCTGCTTCAGTCCAGACCTGGTCCTCTCCGCTTCAGTCCAGACCTGGTCCTCTCCGCTTCAGTCCAGACCTGGTCCTCTGTGCTTCAGTCCAGACCTGGTCCTCTCCGCTTCAGTCCAGACCTGGTCCTCTGTGCTTCAGTCCAGACCTGGTCCTCTGTGCTTCAGTCCGGCATCAGTTCGTTGTGAACGTGTGAATTAAAGGTCCTTTTCTTTCCTGCTGCTTGTCGTTGGTTGTGCAAACCTCGGCTCAGGAGCTGAATTTTCAGCGTGACTCGCTCTTAAATGAGCTTCAGCCTCATGACGTCCTGCGGGTGAAGACAAACTGCAGGGGGCCACGTCTTTATGTCCTGCTGTGTCTGATGCACTGAAGTCTGAAATGACACAACTCCCGGTTTATTTCACACGTTGACTGCAGCACGAGGCGTCGATGGAGGAACCGATCAGCGTTCACTTTGTTTAAAGAGCTCATGTGGACACACTGGGCGAGCGAGGTAGAGCCAGTATACTGGCTATAGTGAGAGAGGGAGAGGGAGTATACTCTCTCTCTCTCTCTCTCTCTCTCTCTCTCTCTCTCTCTCTCTCTCTCTCTATATATATATATATATATATATATATTAGAGAGTGAAGACGGTGAAGAAATCATAATTGGAACAAAGACATCTGCACACAGACGTGTGTGTTTGTGTGCGTGTTTGTGTTTCTGTGTGCATGTGTGTGCGGGGGGGGGGACTTTCTGTCTTTGTTTGTTGCATTTCTTCTTCAGTGGCTGGAAAACTGGGACAGTTTTCTGTCAGCAGCTGATTTAATGTCTGCAGGCAACAATACACTGTCTGTCCCTCTGCCTGTCCCTCTGTCCCTCTCTCTCTGTCCCTCTCTCTCTCTGTGTCTTTGTCTCTGTCTGTCTCTCTCTCTGCCCCCCCCAGTAGTAAACTGGAACAGTCAGCTGGTAAAACTCGTCTCTTGTGTGAAGCAGAATGTGCTGCAGTTATGAAAGTTCAGATTTTATTTTCATTGACATTCATGAACTTCCTCCTGATGTCATGGTTTTCATGGTTCGTGGCGGAGTCCGCCACACTGTTTCCTGTACACGGTGCTACAGATGTTTCACAGCTGGATTAAGTCACTGATGCTAACCAACATTTATGAATGCTGCTGTTTCACATTAAAAGCATTCATATGGGGGTGGCTTTTACTGTGAAAGTGACAGGAAGTGTATGTGTGAGGTACTTCCTCTAAATGCAGCATTTGAGGTATAAAGTGAAGTTCAGTGTTAAGATACTGAACAGGTATCGTTGCTGATGTGATGCAGTAAAACTGTAGTATTTGTACTGCGCTGTCATTCTTTTGTTTGTCTGAAATCCTCTTTGCTTACACTCAGGATGGATCCAGATAGCGGGCGGTTACACACTGAGGCTTCAGGCACGTGTACATTTACTGCTACGCAGTACTTCTGTAACGTCTCTGAACTGAAATAGAACAGTTCAGCCTTCAGGCAGCTCAGACTCTGCACGCCTCAAAGCGTTTAGCACAGCCACTGCCTGCACCCTGCAGGAGAGATGCATGCTGGGTAAAAGAGGCCGCCCGGCGGTCGGAGGAGTTGCATCGAGGCGTGTGTTCGAATCCGATTAACTTCCAGACAGAAGTGACTGACGGCTGCTGCAGAGTCCAGCTTTTAGACAGGAAGATGGAGCTGATGGAGCTGATGGAGGTGACGGAGCTGATGGAGGTGACGGAGCTGATGGAGCTGACGGAGCTGATGGAGCTGATGGAGCTGATGGAGGTGACGGAGCTGATGGAGGTGACGGAGCTGATGGAGCTCAGGGCTCTGCTGTGCCTCAGCCTCACAGAGCAGCTAGTCTGTAGACTGTTGGCCACCTGATCAATGACCCAAAGTATTAATGAATTGTCTGAATTGTCATTGATCAGCTATTGATTGATCAGCTATTGATTTGGCAGCGTCAGCGTTTGACGGCAGCTCGTAACTGTTCATGTCAGGAAGTGAAACTGTGACAGATGTGTTTGTCTTTAACTGCGAGCTTTGAATGTATTTCCTCAGGCATCCCTTAACTCACACACACACACACACACACACACACACACACACACACACACACACACACACACACACACACACACACACACACACAGTGAGCAGTTTGCCAGCCTATCTGTGATTGCAGAGGGAGGATGGATGGATCAAGAAATGAGAGAAGAAGTTGCTCAGACACTGTGTGCAGTGTGTGTGTGTGTGTGTGTGTGTGTGTGTGTGTGTGTGTGTGTGTGTGTGTGTGTGTGTGTGTGTGTGTGTGTGTGTGTGGCACCTCCCGTACCACCCGTCACTGCAGCAGCAGCACTAACCCACAGATCGTGTGATGATTGACAGCCGTCACAGCGCCGTGATGTCACGCGGCGCTGTGATGATTGACGGCGTCAGGCTGACGGAGGCTCACGAAACAAAATGCACAAACTGAGTGAAAGTGTCGCCTGGAGGGTTTTCCAGAGAAACAAACTGGATGGTGAATTTTCACATTATTGTCACAATTTAGTGAGAAAATCAGCGTTTTTTTGTCTCCTCTAACAAAAAGCTGACAGAATGTGTTTCATGTCGTAAAGATGCCGTAAAGTCTTCTACAGAACAAATTACAGGTTAATCACACAGTCTGAGCAGCAGTGCAGCTGAAAATGTCGAGTTTGGGGCGAAAGTGAAGGTCAGGTGGTCCAAACCAAAGGTTTGTCCTCTGGCCGTCATCGAGTGAAGGCTGTCTGTCTGTTTTCTGACTCCAGCTCTCAGTAAACAAACTGTTTTCTGTGGAGGATCAGTGCCGCTGAAACGCCAAAGAACCTGATTTTAAATGCACATGAGGACCTGAACTCGCCTTCACTCACTGACTGCAGAGACGCAGCGACTTCATTCATCCTGCTGCTGTTTTGTGATGGTGACGAAGCTTCTTTCCACCTCTTCACCTCCTCCTTCTCCTCCTCCTCCTCGGTTTCTTCTCTGAACACAAACCCATTTCCTGCTCCTCCTATTTTCATTTTCCCTTTTCACTTCAAACAACTCAACCTTTGCACTTTGCCTCCAGTTTTCAGCTCCGCTTTGGTCTCCACCAGCTCAGCTCTGGCTGTTTTTGGTGGTGGTCAACGCGTCTTTATCACTGCTGACAGACTGAACCTCAACAGTCAATGTGTGGAAAAACAGTCTTTTCTAGAAAGTGTCCATATAGTAAATATACATACTCGGTTGTTTTTGGGTAAAACCAAAAGAAAAGATCCTGATTTGGCTTTAATGCCCCGAAATCTGAACTCTAGTCTGAACTACTTCACTCTGATACCTGTTGTGGAAACGACAAGATCGATGTGAAGTGTATGGATTGGTTGTCCTGCGAGGATGAGCGCTGATGAAGGACACCTGAGTCCACGTCCTGCGTCCCTCGTGCTGAGGCTCAGAGCGTTGTGGGGACAGGTCGTGGTTCGGTTGGAAAACAAATGAATCATGTTGTCACTGAATATTTTGCAGATATTTCTGAACATTTTGTGAATTTGCAGACAAAAAAAGATGAAATCATGTTTGTGTCAGACGGGATTTTTGGTTGTTTGTTAGTGTAGAAATCCGTTTTCAGGACAAAGCGTTGAGACAGCAGAAGCTTGACTCCTGAACTGTAAAAAAAACTTGGGGCTGAAAACAAAAATGGGCTCAGGTGCAGCACGCCGCGCCGCGGGCCCGCTCACCCCGGGCGACGCTTCATTGTTGCGTCACTCAAAGCATGATGGGAGCATGAGCGTGCATATCGACCTCACAGTGTCTCATCAGCGAGGTTCTTGCTCCCTGAGACGTGGTCCGCTCACATGTGGACATGCTGTACGAACAAAGAAGCGTTTACCTCACAGCTGACCTGAGCTCGCAGTACTCGAGTACTCTCAGTACCACGACTCTTAAAGTTTCCGTGGGCGACTCTCACCTGTGTCACCTGTGCTCGACTCTTTGTCCTGGCAGGTTACATCTGCTGACATTTAATTACTTCCTCTGCGCTCTCATAAATCCTCTTTACTGACGGTAAACTCTTTCTCCTCCCTCACCCCATTCAGAGGGTCTTCACTCAGAGGAAGCCTCCTCTTTCTCCTCCTCTTCATCCTCTCTCTCCCCTGTTCTCGTCCGTCCCCTCTCTCCATCTCTGTCCTCATCTCTGCGTCTCTCTCGTACAGATACATGTAGAGTTATATCTGAAGTCTCCATATCTCCATGTTGTGGGGATAAAAGGATTCTTTGGCAGGTTGTTAAAATGACTCATGGGTTTAATTTTAACCCAAAATGGGGTCTGCTCTGATGCCAGCAGCCGCTCTGTCAGAGCCGCCGTCGCCTCTTATTCAATGGGGGAATCTCGCCGGATGGAGCTGACAGAGTATTAATGGAGGAACACAGTCAGAGTGTGTGTTGTTGTGTGTGCTCTCCAGACTTGTTGGCGGTGCCCAAACACCCCTACGCCGCCATGGAGAACTGGGGGCTGAGCGTCTTCGTGGAGCAGAAGATCCTGTTGGACGCTGAGGTGTCGTCCTCGTCCTATCAGATGGAGCTGACCATGGTCGTCGTCCACGAAATCTGCCACCAGGTAGGAGCTTTAACCTCCTTGATTAATAATTAGGCCTCAGCAGGTCCACTCACCTCCACTGCTCCACTGCTCTTTCTTTTAATTGAAGCTGAGATCCTAAAGCTTCCCAAAGTTTGCAAAAATGTCAAATATGGTGAAAAGTCCTGAATGAAAAACGACAGAAAGTAAAGAAAGTTGTTTTGTTTTGATGAACAAACGCTAACATTCAGTAAAATCCACTGAAGCTACACCTGATGGTGGCCTGAAGACAGGTCAGCAGTCAGGAAAGTCATGAAGAAGTCGTCCTCTGGGGACCCGACCAGCCTCTGTCCAATGGACCAAAGTCTTTGATGGGCTGACTGAACAAAAATTCCATCCACTGCCAATATGGCTGCCTTCAAATGAGCTTGTGGTTACGACACAAGACGTCGTGTACGAGATATGCTGCTGCAAGGCAACGACGGTTAACATGATCACATGTCGGCAGTGGGTCAAAACTTTATTGTCAAGTAGCAGCAAAAGTCGACACGAGTTCTGATGTGAAGACGGAAATGTCTCACTTTGACTAACGGCGCTCTGCTCGTTCAGCAGCAGCTTCGACGTGTCGTCCTCTCAGGCGGCGCGGCACCTTTCCCGTTAGAGTCAGCGGTGTGAAGTGTGTGTGTCTCGGTGCGTTTTGTTAATGCCGCCGCCGGCACATGTGCGACTCTGTTAACGAGCTGTCAGCTGAAGCGGCGTATGGCGGCTTGTGTCGGTGCCAGTCGGGTTTCAGAGAGCAGATCCATAATGATGTGACACTCACAGCTGGTAAACACACAGTACAGTAATTACTGTCAGCGCTATCAGCTCCTTCACTTTGCCTCTCATTTAGCCTGTCGCACTTATTTACTTATTTAATGACTTAACTGTATTTCATTTTTCTGTGTAAAGCCTTCAACATGTGCGCAGAAATGAATCGACTTCAGCGTTTATGCGTGAGCTCACAGCACAGCTGATAGCAAATGTTAGCATGTAGCATAACAGCAGTGTGTGCTCAGAGCTCTAAACGCGAAGTCTGTCTTAAAGCAGGCTCAGTTTGAGACCGTTTGCTCGCCATCCATCATCTCTCCCCACGTGTTGATGCTGAGCCTGATGCACTTTAAAAACTTCCCGACCTTACAGTCAGGATAACTCTTTAAAGGAGTTCTGCAGCCTTGGCAGTGAGCAGCGCTGGTTTTCCTCTCTGAGAGCTTCCTCGTAGCTGTCGTCTGATTTCCTGACGTGGTGAGAGCTCTTGAATGCGGCGCTGTTCAGGATTCAGCCCCCCCACCCCCCCCGCATGTCGAGGCATGCCAGAACACCAGCATGGAGCTCAAAATAATGTTTATGAGGTAAAAATGTTCCTTTGGAGAGAGTGATACACCTGCAGTGGCTGAATTTGTTTTTAGGATATTACCTGGCAGAGACCAAACCACCGAGCCCGAACCTGCTGCTGCTGTGAAATCGCCGATGCTCTTTCACATTCAGCTGCATCCTACTTTGAATTTAAATAGAAAAAAGTTAATAGTGAAGCGTGACAGGAGGCCCAGGGTGAAAGAAAGAAAGAAACTGACTTCTCCTTTAACAGATGCAAATGATCCGGTTGTAAACAGACTGAACGTGACAGAAGTCAAAACAGCTTCAACTGCAACTCCAACAGGCTGTGTGTGTGTGTGTGTGTGTGTGTGTGTGTGTGTGTGTGTGTGTGTGTGTGTGTGTGTGTGTGTGTGTGTGTGTGTGTGCGCGTGCGTGTTATAAAGCTCCTCGGGCAACAACAGCAGAGGAGATGATCCTGTTTTTACAGTACGACATGGAATACGTGACAAGCAGACAAACACGATGAAGCAGAAGAAAATTTAAAGGTTTCAGTCAGAAGAGGGAACGAGAGCGGGCGAGCGAGCTTAAACGACACAGGGCGAGAGAGAGGCGGGGGGACGATGGAGCGTAGGAGACAGAGAGACAAAGAGGCGAAGAAAAAAGTTGAGGAGAGAAAGAACGGAGATGACATCCGTTAAAGGAGAATAAGAGACACAAAGAGATGAAGAAAGACAGAACGAGAGCGACACTGTGAGAAATATCCGTCCACTTCCTGCCGCTGAGGACGTCTGCCTTTAAAAACAACACAGGCTCAGACTCACTGCGTCCAAATGACCACGCCGAGCTTCCCGTTCGTCCGTCGACCCTGTTCACACCTGGGTGATCCAGTCACACACCTGGCAGTACAGCTGACGTCTGTCGCATCACCGCTGGTGATTGGACCTCACTTTGCTGCTCATTATGCAAATGACGACGTTCCCATTTGCACGTGTTTTTAAGCAGTAAGCAGCGCTCTCGAACACCTGCTGCTTATCTTGGCAGGTAATTTGCCCCCATTGTGGTCCAATCGACTGGATCTCAATGCCTCCTCGGCGCCTCTTGGCTGCGTTCCCTCCTGTACTCAGAGCCAGAAAACAAACAGGCAGAAACACATCGACATTCATTCATTAAACTAATGAACTCAGGCCATGTATATGTGGGTACTTCCTCGATGCACAAAGACTCCGTTCACTCAAATAAATAATCTTCACCATTCTGGGACCAGAATTTTGGATCATGGCTGCAGGGATTTGCTCCCGTTTAGCCACAAAAGCATCAGGACTCGCATGAAGATGCAGGATTCAGGAGTCTTTGAGTTTCTGTCAGTGTCTTGTGGTGCACCCCAGGGTTCTGTCCTCGGTCCTCTCTGGTTGCATTGTAAATGCTAACACTTAGCAAAGATTTTTCAGTGCGTTGGTGTGTTTTCCAGCTGAGGAATTGTGTCATGTGACTCCAGTCTTGGTTCATCAGTTTCAGAGCTCTGCAGGCACGTCCCGACATCAGAGCTGTGATCACCAGTAAATCTGTAGCATTAAGATTTGCCTTCATTGGAAACCAGGGGTCCAGACCATGACCAACCAGAGCATGGACACACAAATAGACACAGATACGTTTGGATGTCTTGTGTGCTTTTGCTTTGATGTGCTGAGCTGTTGAAATATCTCTGCAGTGGAGGTGAAGCACATTTGATCTGTACGTGGTCACATTTCAAACCTTCGAACACCTCAGATCTCAGACCTCAGATTTGAGTGGCAGCAGAAATCACAGGATGTCTTAAAACCTGTGATAATAAAGCTGCCTGCGCTGCTACGCACGTCTAAAGCAAAGTAAGAAAACCAGTTTTTGTAATCGGGGTGAACTGTCCACTGAGCTGTCCAAAGCAGCCGAAGCCGTCTGCAGCCACGGTGCTGCGTGGCATCATTTTGTTGATGGAGGAGGGTTGGGTGTAAATATTGCGGCGTCTTCGCTGACTGAACAAAGTGTCGTTTTCATTTAATTTCCTCCAGGATGTGGCCTCAGACTCACTTTTCTCTCTGCGGAGTCTGGATGAGTGTTACCTTCAGGCTGCTGCTGCAGAAAACAAACTATATAACCAACGATATCGAGCCTCAGAGTGCGCTGCTCGACAGTTTATTAAGTCGTTAATATTATTTGATGTGTCTTAAAAATGCGGTTTTGTCTCGCTGTCGCTTCTGTTTTCGTCTGCTGGTGCATCTTTGTTCATCTTCTGTGTTGGTTCAGAGGGCAGAGTGAGAAGAAAGGAAAGTGATAAAGTAATGCTTTGTCTGCCGCTCTGCACTCCATTTCATCCCGAAGCCATTTATTTCTCTCACACACACACACACACACACACACACACACACACACACACTCACTCAGAGTGAGTGCAGGAGAGACGTGTTTGAAGCTTTCAGAAATCAACCAGTTCAGCTGTAATGAGTTTAACTGGAAAACAGACTTTTATTCTGAAAGCCGTTTGGAGGACGGGGTCAGCTGGACGTGGACTGTGTGTTTCTGTGTGTATTCATCATGTTGTGGGGACATGATGGGACGGATTTCTCCGGTTAGACTCATTCTGGATGAATAATTACGTCTTGACTGATCACAGTTATGTATCTGTGATTCCAGTATGTATTAAATTTAATCTCAGGCTCGAGTCTGTGAATCTACATAATTGTCGTGATGAAGGATGCAGCAGTCCCACTGTGATATTTATTGGCTGTTTGAGACTTTTTATTTCCACTATAAAATAATACTGTTAGCCGAGTGTAGTAGAGGAAGCTGTTCCGATTTGTCTTTGTGTGATTTATATCAGAGGCTGTGGCTGTAATCACAGGACAGAGACTTTGTACGTTGTCAGGTGATGAAGGTGATGAGGGTGATGAGGGTCATGAATGAGGTTGTCCTTGTTTTATTGGAGACAGAAACAGGTTGATGTTCAAGGTACAATAGAAGAGTCTGGATCAGAGCTAAAGCTATGCTAGCTGGTCTGCACAGCAGTGCTTTGAGCTAAATGCTAACATTAGCATGATGACATCCTCACACTGACGAGGCTAACATGCTAATAATGTTTGCCACGCTCACCATCTTAGGTTAGCTTTTTATCATGCTAACAGTTGCTAATTAGCACTACATGCAAAGGCTGATGGGAGTCTTGCTTCTTCATGTATAAACCAAAGTGTTTTGACCTGATGATGGCGCTGCATGAAAGGTGAAGGGATCCCCAAAGTTTTTCTTTTATTTAGGGCCAACAGCTGAAAATGCTCCTTCACTTTTGCTTTTGATTTATAAAAAAAGTGGCTTCAGGTAGTAATTGTTGAAATGATCTCCCATCTGTAGACGAAAATCCAAAAGTTTCTCATTTATTTTTCAGCTCAGGTGAAAGTTTTGAGCAGGTTAGTTTGGGTGAAGGGTTTGTGTGTGATTCAGAGGATGTGCTGTCGTCATCCATCAGATTAGCCTCCTCTGCTGCTGCCATGTTTCCACGTCGGCGTCCATCACTGCTGTCAAAGTTTGACCTGCTCGTTGTTCTGGTCTCATATTCCATCATACGCAGCACACGTGACGCTGCTGCCGTCAGACTGGTGACAGAAGTGAGAGCGGGGTGGTGTTGGGTGGATGTATGCTGCTGCTGTTGACAGGCTCAGAGTGCACGCTGTACGCTGCTGCTGCTGTTGTTGCTCTCAGGTGAACAGATGGAGAACATGTGGACTGAAATATGAGCAGACAGGCTGTTTTCCTCTGTCAAGCGAGGGAAACACAGATGGAGTTATACAGCAGATCAGGTCAGACAGTGAAGTGAGCACAGCTGATGTTCGGCAGGGTGAAGTCAGTGTTAAGTGCCGTAAGCTGCAGTACCGCCGGTGGCCACTAGACGCTGCCTCCAGTGAGTCTGCTGTCAGCTTTTTCACACTTTTTGGCCTCCGTTACTAATTTCACGTTTTCAAATGTGTGTTGTTGGCTCTATTGAAAAGTGTTGCTCCATTAATGAGATATTAAACCTGCAATAACAGATTTTGGCCACTTGGGGGCAGCAGAAACAAGCTGTGAATGCAGCATTGTTCATATGTGTCGCATCCAGCAGTCATGGAGAAATCCACGTTATTATTTATTAGGAGTTGTGTTTGCGTCACCTGATGAAGGTCAGTCCAGTTTCCTCCCTCTTAGCTCTGTTTTTGGTCTCCACCATCTCTTCAGCTGCTAAATGTCCCTCAATGTTAAACCAGCTTGTCTCTAACTGTGTCCGTTAGCTGCTCAGCAGGCAGCGTTCAGTGGCTTTTAACAGCTTTTTCCCTAAAAAACAACACTACGAGCAACAATGATATCATACAAATATCCATTATGGCTGCTGTAAAGATTATAGAGTGATATATTCTGGTTTGTGTGGGCGGCTGTAGGTGACTCCTGCAGAGATGTCTTCTCCAATCAGACTTCTCTTCGCTTAATCAAGATGTAGAATACGAAGATACAAACACACCAGATAAAAATAAAACAGATAAATTCATTATCGTCAGTTACGTCTTGCTGTAATTAAACCAGATAATAATCAAATCAGACATGAAGGTCTGTCACTCACACAGCAGGAAGCAATTTTCAGAGTCCAGAGAGGAAAATGAAATATTCCTGAATTAAATAGGGAAAATAAGGACAGATGATCGTCCACTTTTCAGTTCAGGACATCCTGTTTGAGATCGTGTGTGTGTGTGTGTGTGTGTGTGAATGAATGCAGGTCAGTTGAGTTCAGTTCTCTAATGTCCACAGAGGACAGAAGACGAGAAGAAGCGTACATTAACCTGAGGCAAGACAACAGGAAGCCTGGAAAGTTTGCAGAAGCTGAACTTTTGTGGGTCCAACAAAGACAAAGAAGTCCAGCAGGGTGTCCGCGGAGGTCAGAGACGCAGCTGAACCAGCTTCATCCGGGATCAGCTGCACGTCTCCAGCAGCGTGTCTGTCCATCCTCCTCCACGCTGTCTCCGTCCTCCTCCACGCTGCCTTTGTTAGCTCACAGGTGTCTGATTGACCGTCTCCCTTCCCATCCTTCCTTCCTGTCCAGGTGGAAGACACCTCTTCTGCACATTTAGTTTTCTTACATTAACGAAGCAGTTAATTAAACCCAAACCCTGGTGATCACCCAAAGCTTAAGCATCGTGGTGTCGATGGTTATTTCTAGGCGTGCTGAGCTGATGTGTGCAGGTTATCAGCAGGATATGCAGCCAGGTGATTCACATGTGGAGCATCACAGGTGACGTCTGAGGGGGCGTGTGCAGGTCAGATACAGCTTGTGGAGCCCAGGTGTGCACAGATGATGGTGGATTAGCTGGTGGTGTATGTGGAGCGTAGGTTTGTCTGCATAGGCGAAGCGTGGAGGTGTGTGTCCAGATGTGTGTGCGCCGTCCAGGTGTGTGCAGTCAGTGGAATGAACACACAATCAGCGCTTTCCATCAACTGATTGTCGAGAATATCTCTGCACTGAAAACCACCGAATGGTTAAAGTTATTCTCACACACACACACACACACACACACACACACACACACACACACACACACACACGCAGTCATGTTTGCCAGGAGATAGTCTGAGTCTATTCCTATCAGCTGTCTGTTAATTAAAACAGACAAAGAAAAACACTGGACGAGATTCAGGAAAACAGATTTACTCTCTTCATCTGTTGATCTCCCTCTCGCTCATTAATTCAACCATATGCAGGAGGAAACAGCACAGTGTGTGTTCTGGCCGGCTGACAGCAGAGTCAGGGTCGTTTAACACACACCAACACACACATTTTTGTATGGCTGCACTCGGAGGATTCCCAGCGGGCGTACGTCTTAACCTCAGCCATGTTGGGTGTGTAACCGTCACCAGAACACGATCTGACTTCACCCTGAATCCCTGCGAGAGGTTTCAGGGGGAAGTCGTCAGCTGAGAGTCAGGCTGCCGCCGCCGCCGCCGACTCAGCGTGCTCGGTCTGATTCCGTCAGCCGTTGTGTATCATGGCGGGTCTGCACTGCGTGTCGATATTTCTTTCACCTGAGGGGATCCGAGGAGCTCCTCTCTGCGGCTGCATCATCGTATTCACAGGAGAACACGGGTTTTCATTTTGTTTTTTTGAGGTGAGACAGAGAGCGTGAACTGTGGTGGATTAGCAGCTGCCCCAGAGGCTCCGGCTCCGCGGCCCAGAAGCCCCAGCTTCATTGCAAGTCGGCTTCCTTTGGTAGTTTGATTCATTTCCACTCGAGCACCGTCTCTACCAAGACTTCTGGAGCAATGTTGCCTAATCTTCTGGTCCTGTAGAGATGTGCATCTTCAAGGTTTTATTTGATCATAATGGCCGTCCGTCAGTGCTGTGAAGTGAGCGACGCTGCCAGTGTTCAGGTCAGCTGCTCTTTGGATCAGGTCCCATTATCCCTGGGTCTGTTCCGGAATGGTCCTGACTGCCTGGTCCCTCGTAGATCAGGTTTTTCAAAGATGTAACTTGTGTACTTTCGGTTCTGGTAGGCTTTTCCATAGGTTTGTTAAACTCTTAGCCCCATGCTGCGTCTCTTTAGATGAGGTATCACAGATAGTTAAATAAAGCAGCGTCCTCAAAGAGCTATAGGAGGTCCTTGAATGGGTTCTGTGGAGGTTCTGGTGGTCTTTGAGGAGTTTGTGAGGAGATCCCAAGAGTCCTTGAAGGGAGTTCAGTGACCTTCATGAGGTTTGAGGGTTGGAGCTGAATCTGCTGTCGTGGAGTTGCAGACGTTTCACCACTCATCTGAGAGGCTTCTTCAGTTGGTCCCAGACTCTTTGAGCTCTTTGTAGCTTCAGGTTGGCTCACCTGGATGACACCTGACGGACAGTTTAGGAGGAATCTGACGTTCTTCATGTCTTTTGAACTTTGACTGTCGGAGGTGACGATGACTGACAGCTCAGGTTCTGTGCTGTTCCAGCTGTTCGTGGAGGAATGTGTTGATGTGAACAGCAGGTCAGTCACCTGCTTCACAGCCTGCTGGAAACCACGTCTCAGACCTGCTGAGAGTGGCTGACGGCGTGATTAGTCGATTGATTAGTCATTAGGAAGGTCGCTAACTGAGTGAATTGACCTGGAAGTGTCACAGTGGCAGCCTTGATGAGAGCTGGTGATGAGAGCTGGTCGGACTCTCTGAATGGACTCCAGGACGCACTGGACCATCCTTTACGAGAGGAAACGAGGCGATGCTGCTGTTGGGTTTGTGTTGGTGGATCATTCACAGTAAGAATGATCGTCGTTTGGCTGAACGTCGATTATCTGATGCGTGGCCTTCCTGTTCTCGTCACTGGAACAAAACGTCCAGCGGCTCCGGCCTTCATGCTTCATGCTTTCTGTCTGAGCTCACCTTAATAAACGAGCAGACACCCGACAGATCTGGATTCACTCTTCAATGTGAAGACAGCAAAACGAGGTTTGAACGAGGTTAAAACATGCGAGTCGCCAACTTCACGTCACAGCTTGAAACGCTATAAACAGGCCTGTCTTAAAGTGAACTCCAGGTCCTCACAGGAATATAAGTACAAGAGCGCACACACACACACACACACACACACACACACACACACACACACACACACACACACACACACACACACACGGTGATGCTGTCAGCCTGTATATTTTTCTCTGCAGTGTTTTGGTTTAAAGTGGATAATTTATTACTGCAGACTGTGTTTGCATAGAGTTCATTAGAATACAAGGAGCCATAAATCATCTCATTGTTCCCCCTCTCTCTCTCTCTCTCTCTCTCTCTCTCTCTCCTCTCTCTCTCTCTCTCTCTCTCTCTCTCTCTCTCTCTCTCTCTCTCTCTCTCTCTCTCTCTCTCTCTCTCTACCCCCCCCACTCTCAGAGTTAATGCTTCCATCTCCAGCTGTTTCCAGGCTGCTTTGACCTTTGACCTGTGCCCTCCTGCACTCTTTCAGTGGTGTTGTTGTTCATACGGGAAGTTTTAAAAAGTCTGACGACTGTCTGACTGTTATGTCTCCACCTCATTTCGTCTGAAACAGAGTAAACATTCGACTCAGGATAAATCTGTCAGGACAACGAAGTATTGAAAATCTGGAAACTTGCACAGCTTTCTTATTTATCTCTGCAGGACATAAGACGACTAGAGCTGCACTACGAATTCATACCACGCTCAGATTCTGTGGGAGTGTTTTTCTTGGTGAACCCTGAGAGGCTGCAGCCGTGCAGGCAGCTCCGTGTTCACCATCCTCAGAGCGTTAGCATGCTAACAGATTCTCAGCATCACCTGATCCACAGGATTCGTCCTCTGGGACCATAAATGTGTGAGACAGGGTTCATGGAAACCCATCAGACGGCTGTGGAGACATTTGAGTCTTTGTAAATTTCCAGCGTTTAACTTCTTCTGCGATCCCAGTTTCACCCCAATCTGTCGAGCCACACACTGAAGGCCGTCAGTAACGTTTGTGAAACTTTATTCAGAAACGCGAAGCGAACTCTGAGTGAGACATCACCTCCAGACGCTTCATGAATGTGGACACGGACGTCCACTTCCAGCGTCCTCTGCTGCTCTAGAGCCGAGGACGGGAGGCCCGAATCGATGACGACGTGTGAGAGGAATGCTGTTATATTTAGCCGTGTGGGGGGGGGGTGTTGCTTCCTCTCACTCGTGTCCGAGGCTAATTAACAGACCATAAACAAACATCTAACGCCCTGAGTGTGTGTGTGTGTGTGTGTGTGTGTGTGTGTGTGTGTGTGTGTGTGTGTGTGTGTGTGTGTGTGTGTCTGTGAGGCTTATTAGTGAAGCTGAACACACTCCCACAGCTACTCCACAGTCGGTGCTGTGAGGACTTTATACGAGCTTTCCTCTGACTGTCCGACTCTGAAGACACGACGCTTTTTTCCTTTGTTTTGTTGGAAATTCAGCTGAAATAAAAACAATGGAAACTTGGAAACAACACATTCTTAATGTGAAGTCATCTTAAGATACAGAAGCAGCTGCATGTCGAAGCTCCAGTCCTTTTTTAAAACGTTGGATATTCATTTATTCATTCACTCACTCTGTGTCCAGCAGCATCCTCTTCCTCAGTTTCATAGCATCCTCTTCCTCAGCTCCACTCAGCGTTGGCAGCAGGAGGACGGTTAGCTCGCCTGTTAGCCGTCGCTCTGAAGCCACAGGAGGTTCATGCAGGAACATCAATAAATTACCGTTTGAACAACATGAAATCAATGATTTTTTTCAATGTGGGTGAAACTTACCAGTAAAACCAGTGAACTGCCTCATGTGGAGCCGCTGCCTCGACCGCTGATGTATAATTCACTTATTTTTATAAATATTTGAGTAGAAAATAACTTCAGTTTTTGTCATGTGACCCAGTGACTTTACCGCTCGTTCGATTTCATGTGTTCATTCAGTTCATCAAACCACATCTTGTGTTTTCACATCGCGCTGCTGCCATAAATACTAACCAGCAGTGTGTTCATCCGCCACTGAAAGTAGTCCCAGCAAACTCTGTGTCCTCTGTGAGTTCGCTAAAGACTGCGTGAGACATGTTAAAAATATAGAATAATGGGAGCCGTACCTTTTAAATAATGAAAACAGGAGGCAGCGCACTGGCACTCTGTCATATTTTATTTAAACTAAACTACAATTTATTTATGTTGTTTATGTTTGTGTGGCTCATTCTGCTCAGCGTTTAGCGCTCAGTGCTACACACTGAAGATCTAACCTGAGACTCACTGAAGCTGTCCGTCTCCACGTCTCAGCCCGTCTCAGCCCGTCTCAGCCCGTCTCAGCCCGTCTCTCGTCTGGCTGAACCGTTTTGCTCTGATTCGTTTTACTTTTGTTTCTGTTTAATTGACAGGACACATCGAAACACACCGAAACACACTGTAATACACTGAAACTCACTGAAACGCACCGAAACACACGGAAACACACGGAAACACACTGAAACGCACTGAAACGCACAGAAACGCACAGAAACGCACTGAAACACACTGAAACGCACAGAAACGCACTGAAACACACTGAAACGCACAGAAACGCACCGAAACGCACCGAAACACACTGAAACGCACTGAAACGCACAGAAACGCACTGAAACGCACTGAAACACACTGAAACACACAGAAATGCACAGAAACGCACTGAAACACACTGAAACGCACAGAAACACACAGAAACACACCGAAACACACGGAAACGCACTGAAACGCACTGAAACGCACAGAAACACACTGAAACGCACCGAAACGCACCGAAACGCACTGAAATGCACTGAAACGCACTGAAACGCACAGAAACACACTGAAACACACTGAAACACACTGAAACACACCGAAACACACTGAAACGCACTGAAACACACTGAAACGCACTGAAACACACTGAAACGCACTGAAACACACTGAAACACACACACAAGCAAACCTGCACTGCGTGCGTTGCTCTGTTGTTGTAAATCAGAGTTTTCATGGTTGTGACAGATCGGTTTTGCCAGCTGGCTTTATATAGCAGTTTAAACATCTCACACGCACACACACACACACGCACACACACACACGCGCACACACACACACACACACACACACACACACACACACACACAGGGTGAATAATGGGAGTGCAGCCAGACTGTCAAGGAAACAGGAACATAAAGAGAAACGATGGGCGTCCCGCAGCAGCGCTCTGACTGTCTGTCTGCACAGATCTGTCTTCCTGCCTCTCGGCTCGTAAACCTCTGCGCTGCCGAGACATTTTATCCGTCAGGGTGGTAAATTAACTGATCAGCTGCTTTTAGATAAACTCTACATGATTTTCCATTAATGATTCTCTTATGAAAGTGCAAGTCTTTGCTGCATGAATGTTGAATGCTGAGGTTAGCGGCGGCAGGCAGCTGAAGCCGGCGCTCAGATGTCAGAGCTTCTCGCCTGCATGTGAACGCACCAAAAGAGGAGACTTTCCGAACGAATGTGCACGCTCAGCAGCATTAGCAGAACCTGATATTTTAAAATGAGGCCTGGGTGGGTAATTAGGTCTGACAGTCAGACCTGGTGGACTCTGAGCTTCGTTTGCAGTCAGTGATTCAGTCGTGTTGTTTTCTGCAGACAAACGCTGAAAGAATCTGACTGGAGTTCAGCCCAAAGCCCCAGAGAGTCACTCATCAATGCTGTCTCTCTCCATTTGTACTGTCCCGGGTTCAGCTGGTCTGGATCCCATGAGGCTCCACTGCGATTCTCTTAGCGGTCCAGAACTCTGTTTGATGCCTCTCGGTGTAGATCCAGACGCTCTGCAGGCAGCCTTTTATCCCAGATCCAACTGGTCCACATATAGTGAAGCTCTTAGCCCGAGTCCATCTCCAAAATTCTTCAACAAGCCTCTGAGCCTGGATCTGACTGGTCCAAAACTCAACAAGCAACAACACCCTTCTTACTCCGTAAACGCTGTTATCCCAGGTCCAGCTGGCCCAGATGCAGCGGGGCGGAGTTGAAGTGGTCTGAAATCTGCACCTGAATCCAACTCATCCAGGTGCAGAGGACTTCGTATCCTGGATCCACAGGACAAGAGGTGTGTAGCTCCTAACATGACTCTTTAGACAGGTTTTATCCCTGGTCCAAGTAGTCCAAATGCAGTGTGGTACTGAGTCTCCTGCAGAGTCCATAAGGTCCAGAGTCCTGCAGGCTGACCCAGCTGGTGCAGAGGGAGCCTCTAATGTGCAGAGTTTCTTGTCCCTGGTTCTTATTCCTGGTCCAGCTGGCCCAAAGGTCTGAAGCACAGCTCACAGTGAACTGGTCCAGAACTCTACCAACAAGTCCTTCTAGTTCAGATGCAACATGGTTTTTATCCTGGGTCCACCTGGTCCAGATGTTCCGAGTTTCTTATCCCAGTTCTAAATGCAGTCAGGGTTTAATTCCAGGTTGTGGTGATCTCCAGCTCCGCAGCATCGGCTCTAATCCAAAATCAAGTTGCAAAACAAACGTTCGTCTGGCCAGCGGCCACTTTAAAATCCCAACCTGACAGTCGCACAAGATGAATGAAGCATGAGGCCTGAGTGTTTATTGGGACTGCTGTTCGTTTCAGATGCAGCCAGGAAGGACCGAGCGTCGCCGTAGTTTCACAGATGTGAAGATGTAAACAGGGTTTGTGCCAAATGACAACCAAGACTCATTTTGTGTTGGCTGTCGTCGAGCTGCGAGGAGCTCCATCCAAACAGAAAGCGAAAATCAGATTCAGTCCCTCTGCTGAGGAGAGAGGGATGAATATTTATCAGTGAGGGTCAGGCGGAGGGAGGGGAGGAAGAGGAGGATGATCAAAGGCACAGATCTGCTTTGTTGTGGGAGAGAGGACAGAGGGACAGACAGACAGAGGGACAGAGACGGAGCGGTGAATGAAAGGATGAAGGTGCTGCTGTAGAAACAAACGGAGGAGAGAAAGCAGCTTTGTCTTCTCTGCTTTTTTAATTCAGAGCGTCACCGCATAATGAGTTTGAAACTGTTATTTTCAGCTCGCCAGCAGCTGGAATGTGATTCTAAAAATAAGAAGTAGTCCGTCACACGCCGTGCGAGGCTCCCCGCCTCTCTTTGTTGTCGTACCAGAATCCAGCCCCGGAGGATCCCCGGAGCACGGCCCCCAAAGCTGCTGCTGCTCAGACCGATCAGGGCCCAACAAGCTGCCACTTCAGCTGCTTTCAGCGCTCTCCGAACACCTGGGGGGTGAAGCGAACAGAAAGCAAACACACCCTGTTCAGACTGCCGGGCGCTCTGATTGGTGGAGGCTGTTGAAGCGGGGTCCTCTCCTCCCTCTACTCCTCTCTCCTCGAAGTCCTCTCTTGGACTCCCGTCATCACAATAAGCAGGTTTATTTACTTCCTGTCTCTGAGTTTGTGTGTTCACCTCCTTCATCCTTCATGTGTTCACAAAGCCTTTCCAGGACGCCCCTTCATACCCAATCATGATCCTCTCACCTGTTAGCAGTGAGCCTGTTTACCTGTGGGACGATCCAAACAGGTGTTTCTGGAGCATCTTCCAGTCTGAAACGTGTCGCTGCATCAGACTCACAGTGAGCAGAGTGTGTGTGTGTGTGTGTGTGTGTGTGTGTGTGTGTGTGTGTGTGTGTGTGTGTGTGTGTGTGTGTGTGTGTGAGACTCACCATCCTTCGTCCTCCTTCGTCCTCCTTCGTCCTCCTTCGTCCTCGAATCCTCCGCCTCAGCACTCTTTTGGTTCAGCATCGTTTCCTCACCATGGCAACCGGCGTCAGCTCCCCCCGCAGACATGGCCGCTGCGCTGGAGGCTTCTTCCTTTGTCTTAATGAGGCTGAGACCGGATGAGAGACGACAGAGCAGCTGATGAAGACGAGCGAGGAGGAGCGTGTTGTTTCAACTATACAAGTCATCATTTTTAAGTATTAGAGGAGCAGTAAAGATGACAGAGGACTCTCAGGAACCTCAGAGCGTCTCCAGGGCAGAGTGACTTTTCTGTTTGTAAGGATGAAGCCGATTGGACGAAAACTGAGCCACTTCTGACATTAAGAGCCAGCAGGATGAAGAATCCTTTCAAAGCACGAGAACAAGAGTCGAATGTAAACTGTCATGTGCAATGAAAGAGGAGCTGAAAGAGGAGTACAGAAGAAAATCAAAGAGCTGAACACTGATCTGAGGCCAGTCTTTGATCACGAGGCTCAATAATTAAACACAAACCTTTGAATGGCACGTACGTAATAAATACTGTGCTCTGCTGGTGTACGTTTCGTTCTGCCTCCTGTTCTTCTTCCCGGGGTCACACGCTCACTTGATCCTCTGTTATTTCATCACATTCACGGCTTTGAACACAGAGCGCTGACAGTGTGCGGCATCTTTGTAGTGCTGACCTGAGGTTACCGCCTCGCCGCCGCACACGGGAGAATCCGTCCCATGCAACCGTTCGGCTGAGCTGTATCAGCGGCTGGAAGCGGGAGAGCGTTGATGTTCAACATTTAGCCGTAATGTGGGGATGACCTTCTGCTTCCACCCGCTGAATGCTGCTCTTATTTTGAAAAGGACAGCTGAAGTGCGGCTCATTAAGCCTTTGAATGGGTTGTTATGGCAATGAAGGATTTGTGCGGCATTGATGTTTAGCTTGACACTCTGACCTCCCTCATCTTCCTCCTTCACATTATATTTACAGTCTGTTCGCCTCGTAGGTTTATTCTTTGTTTTGTCCTTTTCGCAGTTTTTCTTCATCTGAATCAAAGACACTGCAGAGCGCTGTGAGGCGGTTCATGACCTGTGGTTTCCAGCTGTTTCAGTAAAATTAGCTCGACTCGTCACTCCGTCAGCTCGGTGTTTGGTTGGCGTGATGGTTGGGGGACGTAGTCTCAGCCTGCGGGTGGATCTCAGGCTTTGTGAAATATGATTAAGGTTTGGTTGCTGTAGCCATGACAGCAGCTGGGTCAGCTGGTTCATTAAGGAGAACTTCCTGTTTGCAGTAATAAACAGGTGCTTCAGGTTCTGGGACGATCGGGCTGACTGTTGGGAACAGGAAGTGAACAGCGACCTCTGGTGTTAAAGCCTGATGTGCTTTGAAGCCTCGACCTCCTCCCCGACTCCGTCACTTCGCTGTGGACACACACCGCCTTGGTCCACTTCCTGTCTTTCACCCAGACGTCCTGCAGGTGTTTTTCCCGGGAGAAGTGACTCCATTTTGATTGGGTGTCCTGGCAAAGACGAGGATCTTTGTTTGACCCCGCTGACGCTCGAAAGGGTCATGTTTTCTCAGCGTCTCCATTTCCTGTGATGCAGGTAAAGAAATGTCCTGGTTTGCTTTGCGAGTCCAAACCCCACAAGACCCAGACTGCAGCCTTTCTGTTTGTCCAGGTCTGAGACTTCACAGAGGTCTCAGCTCTGCAATGAAGACAGGAAACGGTCGCTGATGTGTTAAATCAATCCCAGATATCACAGTCAGCCCTGTAAACAGACGCGCTCAGAGCAAAGGCGTCTTTGTTTTAAGGTTTAAAATGAGTTGTGCAGCTTCGCAGACAAACTGCTGTTCATATTTCAGCTCTCTGACCTCACACGCCTCCTCAGCTTCACCTGCAGCGTTTCGTTTCCATCAGCCGCCGCGGCCTCGAGTGCGACCGCAGCTCCGCCTCAGGGAGCTGAACCCGTTGAGCCAGGCAGCAGCTGAGCCGTCTGCCGGCTCCCACAGGGTGCTCGGTTTGAATCCCTGCCCGGACGCCGGCTCGAGCTGCTGCAGAGACAGAGGAAGACGTTGGTGTGCTTCGCCGCGTCGTCAGAGTTGACTGTTGATCGTCAGGATGTAAACTTGTGTTTAATCATCCTGAATGACAAAGCAAAGCACGGCGTCTGTTTACGGACGCTGTAATTAACCACAGCTGCTCTGCCCCTCAGCTGCACCTCTGCTGCGCTGCTCGTCGTCAGATCTCATAAATGGATAAACGGTGCGCGAGCTTCGATGGAGGCGGATGTCTGCGGGCGTTTCAGCGTGCGTTCACACTGAACTGTGGGAGTGTAAACGAGTGTCGAGCTCCACTGCGGCTCAACCGCGACCAGCTTTATAAATCTTCACGACTTTTATGCATCTGGCCTCTGGTCATCCGTTCCTGATGCATTGTGGGAGCCCTGGCTTGCCCTGCGGACGGTATCAGTCCCAGGTTAGCTCCATCAACTCCGACTGCGCAAAGGCCGCCATCGCTGCTGGTCTGAGGGTCGAGGTCGCTTCATACGGACGCACACGTGACTTCAAGCCACGCTATTAAACTTGACTTGTTTCAACTGCAGGGCAGAATGATCCAAGTAGGACTCACACACACACACACACACACACACACACACAAACACACACACACACACACACGAACACACACACACACACAAATATGCACAGCCTCACTTTACCATCCAGACTTTGATCGCTTGAAGGACGATTTACTGCAGAAACACTGAAGCCTGCCAAGTGTGCACACACTCACACACACGCGCACACACACACACACACACCGTGCTGAGGTATGGAAACGCAGTGTGTGTGATATTTCCTCGCACACGGAGGCTTTAATGATGGTTTGAAGTGAATTTCCAGGTAAACTTTTCTTTAAGGTCGGCAGCCGTCGCTGAAGGTTTGAAGGGACGTTCAGACTCAGAAACAAAGCTGGCAGGGACGCACGTTTGTTCCCAGACGTTAGCCCGGTCCCATTCAAGCCGTGTTGCCAGGAAACAGCCCGGGCCCACGTGTATTACTCCTGCGGCCGTGCGTTTCACTATCAGCACGCTTCAGTCTACAGTCTATTCATTACGTGCTCTGCCTTTATTACACTCTGCTGCCGTGAGACTCAAGAACCAGACCTCAGACTCAGACTCAGACTTAGACTCAGACGTCAGACTCAGACTCAGACTCAGACTTAGACTTAGACTTAAACATATAACGTACACAGTACAGAAGAATAAGGACGATGGACGAGGCCTCCTGCTCCACGTGGGACCAGGACTGACGCTCGGCTGTCCTCGGCTGCTTTGGCGTCATCAGGCGGAAACTACGTCCGTCTCGATGGACTCAGAGCAGAACTCTTCGCTCAATGCTTGTTGTGTCTGTTGGTCCAGGAGGACTTTTTCAGGTCTTCTTCCTCTAACATGTTTGACTCTTCCTCCTCATTTTTTGGGACAGAAAGCCACATCAGTGAGTCTCTCCTTCGTCTTTCAGTGGTTCGGCGACCTGGTGACGCCGGTCTGGTGGGAGGACGTCTGGCTGAAAGAAGGCTTCGCTCATTTCTTCGAGTACGTCGGGACCGACTTCCTGTTCCCGAAGTGGAACATGGTGAGTAGAAGCTTTAATTAATCAAAAAGTTTTAATTCACTCTGAACGAGGTTTTCATGTGTGCTGCGCTCATTAATCTTCCCAGCTGTTTTTCAACAACCTCACTCATAACATCAATCAAACTGTCAGTTTTTTTTCTTTTTTGTTTTATTTTAGATTTATTTCATTATTTCCTAAAGTCCAGCTTTTTATTAGTTGAACATACTCGAAGCTAAAAACTTGATTTAAACTCAGAATTTTCATTGATTCAACGGAGAGACGTTCATTTTTCTAAACTCAGTGAACGTTTCTTCAGCTGAGCCTGAAGTGAAATAACCAAACGCTTCCTGTGGGATGGCTGCACCACACTTTCAAAATAAAGCTTGCTGAGAAACATTTCAGGTGACGGTTGCAGTTTAGTTTAGACAGCAAAACTACTGTTAGGTTTAAAAAGAGATCAAGTTTTGGCTGAAAAGAACAACTTCCTGAAAACAGTCGAACAATTTCTCGTGTGAAAGTCGCCGCGTCCACTCGTTTTGTCCTGCGTTCCCGTCATTATCGCCCCCTGCTGGTGCTGCAGCTTCATGCATGCGTGTGCGTCACACTGATGCTGCCCTCTGGTGGACCGGCGGGTGTATGACATGCTTTGAGCCTTCGTCTGTTGACTCCTAAAGTTGACTTTCTTTGCCCTCTGATGCGTTCAGGTGAGGGTGAATTGCAGCTCAGGGCTCCAGTTGATCAGACATGAATGTAAACACTAACTAAAGTCCAGACAGTGAATGCAGCACAGACAGAAAAGAGTCTGCGCCTTCAATCAAAGCGTAAACCTGTTTGCTTGGTGTCTCAGTTCACGAGTAGAGGACGTCTCTGTGGACACTTTTTATTGGTGCTTTGGCAGAAATGAATTGACAGTGGAAAGTGTTGGCAGGTGTGTGGATCATCCAGAGGAACTGGGACACTTCCTGCCAACGCGTTCAGTGACTTCAACAAACCCCGTTCAGCTCGGATTTCTGCTGAGAATAAAACTCTGCAGACGCATCGACAGGAAGCAGAAAAATGAGCTTTTTTAATAAACTATTAGAATGAAAAAGAACTTATTTGAAGTAACGTCCTAATCATTGTTAACGTCTCCATCAGAGCGAGAGACGAACAGCTGAGTGAGACAACGTCTCTGCGGGGTCTCTGAGACAAAGTCAAAAGTACAAACCAGTGGACATTAAATCTTAATGATCCGGCTGGTGTTCTTCTTCGTCTTTGTCCCCGTAGACAGACCTCCTGTGCAGACCCAAACCAACGTGTCCGTCCGTCTCTTGGCGCTTGCTGGCCTCACCTGCCCTCAGCCAGCAGCTCATTGGCTCCTTAAAAAACAGCTCGCCCACAGATCGCTGTCGTCTCTGCTTTAGCAAACAAACGGTGGGTTCAGTGGGAACTATTTTCAGCGGCAAACATGATCCTCAATTATTTCAGTAAATTGTCCAAATTAAACCAGTGAGACTGTTTAAAATAAATATTCCAGCTTAAAGATCTGCCTGCTTCTCTTCTTCTATGCTAAAGTTTGGACGCACAGCGAGTGCAGAAGAAGAAAGTTAAAACAGGCTTTTGAGGAGGAGGAAGTCCTGACTGTGAGCGCTCCTCCGGAGCTCCTCCACCTTCCTCCACTCGCGTGGATCGATATCTGATTCCTCCATTTCTAAAAGTGTTTTCCTGCAGTTCAGCAGCTGGTGTTCAGCCTGAACCTGCAGCAGGTGAAGTCCTCTGCTCTTCAGGTTGATGCAGAGTGAGTCAGCCCAAAACAATCAAATTAACAGGAATCTTCCTCAAACCGAGAACGCCGCAGAACTTCGCACACACTTCCTGCTTCGTCTCTGCAGAACGTGATGTGTGTGATGTGATGTACTTCCAGCACAGCTCATCTCCGGCACGTTCACGCCGCCTGTTCCTGAGCGACGTGGCATTTTTAAAGCCTGTTAATGTGTTTCTGCACGGCTGCACGCTTTAATAGAAACAAAGTGTTTCTCCAGTAACAATCACAGCGATGATGAAGCGCTCCGTCGCTGATAAAGTCATTTATTCATAATGCAGGTTTTTATTTAAAAGGCCGTTTTCCATCAGCGCTGAGTCACGCGGCGCTGCAGGAGGAGAACGAGCAGCGGTATTACAACCAATCAATGGATCACTTCACCAGTCAGGATGCACCGTATGACATCTGTGCAGCCGTAACTTTAAAATACAGATTTAAGATTTAATGTCAGTTTCATGCCGACGCAGCTGCGATGTTTACGGCCGCGCGGCGACAAGTGGAGGAAACAAAGACGTTAAATTATGAAAAATGATTGGATAAACAAAACTGTAAAGAGCAGAACGCTGTCAGCCAACAGTTCAGCAGCCTCAGAGTTTCCCTTTAGTCCTAAAAGTTCATGAGGATTTGTTAGAAAAAGACTAATCCATGGCTGTCTTTGAGTTCTGGTCTGTTTCATGTTCACAGATTTGATAATTAATCAATCATGTTCAGCACCGTCCTTCTTATAATCAATGATCAGTGGGAAACTCTGTGAATGGCCGGTGTTTGTAGAATGTGCTCACGCAGAAGAAGACATTAAGACGTGCTTTATAATGACGAATGAAGAGCTAACATGCTAACAGCACGCCGTGTTTTAAACTGTTTCATGTCGAATCACAGCACAGAAAATCAAAGGTGGAGGAAGAGGAGCTGCCCTTCACTTCATCTGACGGCCACAAAGAGCGTGTGAAGAAGTTATTGATCTGAGCTTTATTAGTCAAGGCTAACACACACACACACGCACACGCACACACACGCACCATGACATCCGGACTCTCCGGGTTCAGCTGGTTTATTTCTGCAGCGGCGCCGTCGGTGGGATTCCTCCCCTCACCTCCCCTCACAGCCAATAACAGGCCACGTTTTGAGTTCTCCTAATTATATTTACACGGCATTCAAAGGACAAATTCTCAGAATGGGACTTTTCCTGAGCCGTCGTCCAACATTTTAATTAACTTTATGTGAATTACCAAAAGCCAGAACAATGTGTTTTTCCATCGTGACCAAGAAGCATCATGTTTAATTTGTGTGGACACAATAGAGCAGGAAGAGGCGCTGGGGGACAGAACGGGGGGGTCAGCCGCAGGACAGTTGAGGTATTTGTACCAAGTTAAAGCAGGGGTGCAGAACACTGTGCGTGCTGCATTCAGGGACCACTCGGAAATATGTCAGTCTGCTGATTTATTTTCTCTATTGCTAAAAAAGTTTTTGGTTTTTATGAGTTGACTCGTGGACATGAAATATTCATGTTGACGAGAGCAGATGAAGATCCACCTTCATCTTCACCTCTTAGAAATGGACACTCAGTTAATGAGGAAGAAGAGGAAACTGTCCTCCATCTGTCAAAGTGTTTGCAGTCAGCTGAAGAACCAGGATGCACAAACCCTTTAAATCTCTTTTTCAGATTTTTCTGATTCTCACCAATGAGACCAAATTTACTCGATCCTTTGAACCAGCTCAGTGTCTCACAGCTGATTGATCTTCCTCCTCTGAGCCATTGACCTCCATTAAAACTCCTCAGTGATCTCCATGAACACACACAAACACCCCCCCCCCCCACACACACACACACACACACACACACAGATGCTGCACGTCCTCCTGTTTGCCTGATGAACGACAGCGAGCAGCTGTTTGAGGAAACAAACGAACCTTTTAACCATGAAACTTTATGTCTGGAGGTGTTTTTACCGTCACAGACACGCTGGGATCAATGTTTTGTTGTTTTCACGGGATTTCACGACAATAACTCAAATCTCAAACATCATCAGCGTCACGCTTTAAAGGTCACGCTCAGTGATTTGCAGCGTCGCTCATAACGGTCTGTTTAATTTGACAAGCTTTCTGCGGGACGGAGGAGCGACGTGAGCCCACGATTCAGCTTCACAAAGTTATTTACTGCAGGATTGATTTTTCAGAACTTAAGGTTGCAGATGAAAACAGAAGAGCTGAAGTGGAAAGGAAAAACGGCCTGAGGGTGTTGAAATGAGCGAAACCTAATGAAACCTCGGCTTATTGAACGCTCACCTGTCCGAGTGGAAACACCTTCACGGCTGTCCGTCATCCAATCAGCCGTCCTCACATGACACTGAAATACAGAGGAGGGAGGAGAGGAGAGCGGGAGGAAGAAGTGAGGGAGGAGAAGTTTAAAGGTTCAGCAGCTGCTCCTGAACGCAGCCCCGTCCCTCCATCTGTGTGTGTGTGTGTGTGTGTGTGTGTGTGTGTGTGTGTGTGTGTGTGTTTACACTGACTGTTGGCCTATTAGCTGTCCCTCCACATGTGGGTCCATCTGGTTCATAATGACCAGATGGACCCCCCCCCTCCCCCAGGTGACTTAAAGTCTCTGTTAATTAAAGCTGATGTCTCATTTAGTCTGATTTTTTTTTTTTCTCACCGAGTAATTCTGCTTCCATCCAAATGTGCCATTAAGCTAATTAACTAATTGAGCCTGTGATTCTGTATGTTTACCTCTATGTGTGTTTACCAAAGCAGTAGTCTGTCTTTACCCAGGAGTTAGCCCGATCCTCTGAGGAGGGATCAGTCCAGCTCCTGCATAAACAAAGAAAACATCCTGTAATTAGTCAGATCCTCTCCCGTCGGCCCGGAAAGATCCATTTCAAAACAAACCGTCTGTCTGACATATAGCTTCATTTACAGTCAGCCGGCCCAGATCCAGTTTCCAGTCATTATCCAGCCACTGGGAGCCCCCCCCCCACATAAAGCACTGCAGAGTGGTGTCTCTGCTTTCAGGCTGCGGTTCGCACAGCGTGTTTCCAGACTGACGGAGCTTCTGGGGTTTAATCAGAATCAGCTTTTTGGCCGAGTTTGCGAACAGATAACGAGGATTTTAACTCTCTGCGTTACTCACAGTTCCAGCGGAGGTGGAGGCAGAATTAGACGTTACAGCTGAGAACAGGGACGACGAGCTGAACAAACACTGTCGCACGAGCAAATCGAGACGAGTGTTTCTGGAAATGACGTTCGCTGCCGATCAAAAGTACTGAGATAAACGCTGAGATTAGAAAATGAACAGAAACAATGGAGGCTGATAATGTCTGTTATGGCCACAGAATCCACAGACTCCCTTTGAGATTTGCTGAGTTCAGAGAAAATGATTAAACTTTGAGAAGCGACGACAGAAAATTCTTAATTGCTGGTCAGTTCAGCAGCGTTACGCACGAGCTTAGAAATGTTTTGTAAAAACATCCATGTGAGCTTCTTCGTGGGTTCGTGTTTGCATGTGTTTGGGTCGTTAAGCAGCCGAGCAGCCAGCCGACGGTCTCTGCACACGTTCAGCCTGATCGCAGGAAGATCAGTCGCCTCTCCAGCCTCTGATGTCCGTTTGAACAGAGGTCCGACCTGGACGAACACACAGAGCGCTGCGCTGGTAATAAAGGAGAATCACAGCAATC
The DNA here is from genome assembly GCF_039877785.1 of Chaetodon trifascialis. NCBI lineage: Eukaryota > Metazoa > Chordata > Actinopteri > Chaetodontiformes > Chaetodontidae > Chaetodon > Chaetodon trifascialis. Next base: position 19,594,255 of record NC_092077.1, on the reverse strand, counting down.
TAACAAGCAGCGTTTCATTTGCAGACACAGTATGAAACGAGATGAAACAACACTCACGCTGTCATTTTGAAAAGGACGGCCGTTACTTCCTGCTTCCTGTGTGGATTGTTTGATGGAGCTCACTTTCCGCTGCGCCCTCCTCTGTTCTTCAGCCGGCCTCTGTACCTCTCATAAGCCTGTAATGACTCTGCTGCAGAAATCTTGGGTCAGTTTCGGGTCCCAGAAGAACTCTGCGGCTTGGACGAGCTCTTTTCTCTTGCCTGGATTAGCCTCCTTTCAGATGAAGGCTTTCATCGAGTGCCAAACGAGCTCGACGGGGTTAAAATCCAGCGACTCTGGCCGAGTCCTCGCCCAGTCAAGTCCCGCGATGATGCAGCAGCGGTGTGCTTTGGATCACTGAACCCATGTTCCGACCCAAAGCGTTCCCTGGTGTGTGCTGCTGGACCTGCACCGTGTGGAGAAACCAGCCCTCAGACGTGGAACGTCCTGTGGAAGCTGGCCTGGTCATCAGAGCTGCTGACGCTGCATCAGGTCTCTGCAGACTCGTCCACGGAGGAGCTCGCCTTCGCCTCGCATCCATCCATCAGCGCTGGATCTCTGCAGGTTCGCTGTATGCTGCTCAGCTTCAGCTTTGTGCTGCACAGCTCGGGCTCTCGTCTCATCGTCGGTTTTTGCGTCCCCTTCAGCGGCCGTCAGGACGTTACTGTTGGAGTCAGAAAACAAAGCAAACTTTATGTGCAGGGACACAATTCAACACTCAAAGGAAAACTTTCAGAGATCGTCACGAAGCTCCTGAAACGCTCCTAAATCCGCCCTGTTGTGAGGCTTTAAAAGCTGTCGTGGTGAATTTATTTGGGCTACTTAGAGCTGCGGTTTCCTCGGACATGAGCGACGGGGTTGTCCCTCCTTGAAGTCCAAGTGTAACGTCCAGCCTGACAAATTGTTGCTGATTTTCCGCTGGCCAGCTTGAGATGAATCTGCTGGGATTGTCTTTGTTGACGTCCGTCTCAGTGCAGGGCTGATGTATGAACGCTCAGAGTATCCAGGTGAGCGACTTCCAACAGACCTTTGCAGCCCAACCAATCAGATCCCAGCCCGTCTACACCTCAGACCACCCTGACTGCTAATGTAAGGACTCCTGTGCGAGCGGAGCAGTCAGGTTATTTTTATCTTTGTACTGTACACTCCCTGAGATCAGACCTCCCTGCATCACCCTTACACCAGATATTAGACAGCTACATTTAAGGAGATGAGAATTTCATTCAAACCAGCATAGACAGAGCCACATCTGCCAAGAAGCAGCCCGATCCCAGCAGACACCATGAAATCTAAATCTTTTTAATGTTCATTAAAAACGTAATATCTCAAGAAACTTTTGTTTAACTTGATGTAGATTCATTAAAACCAAATCTACTTAATAAACAACTTTAATCCATGAATTACGCAGAGCCACATTGGACCAAGAATTAGCCAGATCCCAACAGATACTGTTAATTAAAAAAAAAGTTCCCGTTCATTCTGTTCATTACCAACTGAAACTAAATAAGCCAACAGTTCTGTTGCTCAACAAGACGGGGTTCATTAAAACCAAATCTCCATAGTAAACACTGTAATCCATGAATTAGACAGAGCCGCACTTCTCCGGATTTAGCCTGATCCCAGGGGTAATTTAGACAGAGCTTGTCAAAGCTCAACATGTTTGCAGATGCGTATTAAATCCCCGAAACCAGGAGGGCAGAGGAGGTGAGAAGAGGAGAGAAAACAGGAAAAGGAGTAATGAGAGGAAACAACCAGAGGAAAGACGGAGGAAAGGACGGGAGGACATAAAAAGAAGTGAGGCGGAATCACGAGGGAGGAAAAATGAGAGTAAACAGAACAGGGAAGATAGAGAAACTGAGGAGGAGGAGGAAAGAAAGGAAAAGCACAGATACAAGACGGAAAACAATGAGGGGAGGAAACGAGAGGAAGCAAACAGGGAAAGTAGGAGATGCAACTGTGATAAGAAAAATGACTGAAGAGTGGAAACAAGAGGAGAAAAGACAAAGACGGAAATGAACAAAGATTACAATAAACAGAGATTAACCGACTAATTACAAACTAAACCTTTGTTGACTGAACCAAATGTTCCACTAAATGACGATTTGTTGATGTCTTTGTTTTCCAGACTTATTTATTTATCTGTCTAAGCTGAGCTGGAAGAAAACCAGAGCAAACCCCAGAATCCAGAAATCACCATATGGGGACGAATATCCCAGTTTTCACTATTAAACTGTGTTTTTATGGTTAGATTTAGACTGAGGCTTTGGCTGGACTCACCGTGGGTCAGGCTTAACCTCCAGACACTCAATGATGTCCCCGTAAGAGACGAAGACAAATGTGTGTGTTTGCAGGAGAAGCAGCGCTTCCTGACTGACGTCCTCCACGAGGTGATGCTATTGGATGGCCTAAGCTCCTCCCACCCGATCTCCCAGGAAGTGGAGCAGGCGACGGACATCGACCGAGTCTTTGATTGGATCGCCTACAAGAAGGTAAGAAAGAAAGAAGATTTCATCCTCATGAATGAATCCTGATAAAATAGTTGGCGAGCTGCTTCACAGCTAACAGATAACGCACGAGATAGCCGACACATTCTGACCACAGCTGTTGCCAAGGTAATTGGCTGAGCTAGCTTGACGGCTAACTCTAATTGGCTGAGCTAGCGTGGCAGCTAACTTTAAATGGCTGAGCTAGCTTGGCTGCTAACTCTAATTAGCTGTGCTGGCTTGGCTGCTAACTTAAATCATGATTGACTTTTTCTTGGAGCAGTTCACATTCAGGCACAGTGGGATTATATGAAATAGTCTTGTGCGACATGACAGCTTCCTTCATCCTGGACTCTCCTCCTGTTTGATTGGTCGACACCTTAAAGGTTCACTTTGCCTCTGAAAGCTGATCCGCTGATCACAGCAGCTCCTCTGAGATTAACTCATTCATGTCACGTTAACAGATGAGAGCATGATTTCACTTGTCATCACGTTTGAGAGTGTGCGTCTCTGTGCCGTCCGTAGGGGGCAGCGTTAATCCGGATGCTGGCTAACGTGATGGGACAGACGCTGTTCCAGAAAGGACTCAACGTAAGTTCACGCGGCGCCACAGGTCCAGCTGAACATACACAAAGAGTCTGTATCTGAGGACAGCAGGGACAGCTGGCTTTCAATGGTTTGTCACCAGGATTCAGCTGCGTGTGTGTGTGTGTGTGTGTGTGTGTGTGTGTGTGTGTGTGTGTGTGTGTGTGTGTGTGTGTGTGTGTGTGTGTGTGTGTGTGTTCAGCCATGTTTTGGCTACTCTCTGCCTGTTTGGAGTGTACATATGGGCAGCGAATAAGTGGATTTGGCTGCAGGCTCGTTTTAGAAGAAGTTTTCTTGTTTTCTGCTGTTAAACGTTGCCAAAATTACAAACCACAGGAAGTGACCTGAATTCAGGCCGAGCACCGCCGCCACCATGAAGGAACCCAATGAAAACTTCTCAGGGTTGATGCTCAAAGGGTGGATGTTTGGTTTCATGTTTGAAGCCAGAATAAGCCCACCTCCCCACCACAACCCAGTGTCTGTTTTTCAGGTTTTATTTTAAATATCTTTTATTTATTTTTCCTTTTAAATCCTGTTCTGCGCATTTATCTTTGAAAAAAGTGAATATATTGTCTAAAAATGCTGAAATGAGACTTTAAACCTCCAAAGTCCCCATCAGCACCTCGATGCCCCCCAAAGGCCGACAGTTTGGGATGTTTGGGGATGTGTAATTGAGTTTCTTCGTGCTGTGCGACACGCTGCTGTCGTGGTTAATGAGGAGCCGTGAGCTGAAGTGGGATGATGTTTGTGGTTTATTTAGGGACGAGTTCAAAGCAGAGTTCAATAAATTGATCCGTGCTGCAGCAGCTCGGCCCGAAATATGAATCAGAGAGAGAGCAGAGAGTCATCGGGGGGGGGCTGAAACACACGGCGGCGTAGATACCAGCATCGGCGGTGTTAATGACAGCGCGCTGCATTATTCATCATCCAGCTGCACGCCGCCGCTGACGGCCTCTCTGACGACTCACCGCTCAGCGTCGGTGCGTCAGAGCGGCGAGCTGAAAACGGACGACAGAGGAAGTCAGCTGGCCGTTACTCTGAAACTGATGTCATATGATGTAAGACCAAAGTGGGTTAAACACAGTCACTGAAATATGTATGAATCCACACACACACACACACACACACACACACACACACACACACACACACACACACACACACTGTCCTGATTTTCCTGCAGAAACTGTCAGTGACCTGAAACACACCGAGAACCACATTCTATATAAAACACTGCTGATCCAGCAGCACAACACAGGGAATACAGTGTGTGTGTGTGTGTGTGTGTGTGTGTGTGTGTGTGTGTGTGTGTGTGTGTGTGTGTGTGTGTGTGTGTGTGTGTGTGTGTGTGTGTGTGTGTGTGTGGGGGAACTATTGAAGAAAATATTTTCCCAAGATGTTTTTGATGCAGCTGAGCACTGAAACTAAACTTGTTAGGTAGTGTGGGGTTGTAACACACACACACACACACACACACACACACACACACACACACACACACACCTGCATCATTCTGGATATTTGTGCTCTAACAGGAGCTGCAGCGTCAATAATTTAACCAAAACACGACGTCATAAAGCTCATTAAACGTGTTTGCTTTACATTTGATTCGTTGTTTAATGAAACAAACTTCCGTTAGTGAACGTCCCCTCAGTGTAACGTGACCCCAGTAAAGGCTGCTGGACCCATTCTCCCTCCACATACTGGCGCCGCTGGTTGGAGGCGACTGAAGCAGGAAGCAGCTCCTGATTTTGACGCTGAGCTTCAGTTTCTGTCATGGCTGTCGATTTATTTGTCCTCTCTGAATCGATCTGCTGCTCAGAGGCTCTTCGTCTCTTTCTGCTTTCACTCGTCAGTCAGGTTGAATCACTGAGCAGCGATTTGTTCTGAACGTACAGAACTTTGTTTTTGCACACCCTTCATACAAAACATCTGTTTGTAAAGAGGATTTTCTCCAAAATAAAAGCACGAAAAACCACTGAAATGGATTGAAGTCAAAGAAATGTTCATTTCAGTTTCAGCTTAAAGCTTAAAGTTCTTTAGATTTGGATTCACAGACAAAACTACAGCTTTTATTTTGGTAAACATTCAGTGGCAGTCAGGTGATGCAAGCAAGCCGGCCAATCACAGACCGGAGACGGGAAACATTCTTGGTGGTTGGACCATGTGACCTTGAAGAACATGTGCTGACCAGCGTGAAACATCAATATTTGGTTTGTTCAGATAAAAGCTGTTTTTGAAACGAATCAACCAAAACCAGTTTGATTGATTTAAGAAAACCAGTCAGCAGGGAGGCGTCTGGTCCTGCAGCACATCACCCTTTTATTTATTTTGTTTTATTTACGGCGGCTCCGGAGGGTCCTGGATGTGATGCAGAACGGAGGTCAAGGTCGGACCTCTGCAGTCAATCAGCTGCTGAAACCCGCTCAGCCTGAGATGTGTCAGCTCAGCCGTCACAGGAGGCCGTTATCAGCGCGATCCTTCCCGTCAGGATGCTTCTTATCACAGGACGCGTTGGGTCCGTGTGAGTCTGATCAGACGCCGCGGGGGCGCCGTTTTATCTCCGCCGGCGTCGGCTTTGGTAAAGGTGACAGAGTCATACAATCAAAGCCACACAAACAGGCTGTGTGCTGTTATCATCACGTGTATCATCTCCCTCCAATGAAGAGCTCCTTCTGGCCTTATCGACCTCCACGCTCGCCATGATGACGGAGGAATCCTCTCTATCGGCGAGCAGCAGATCCCAGCTCTCTCTGGAGGTGGTCTGTTATCTTGTACCACTCTCCTGCCTTTTCGTGTTTTATCGTAAACCCAACAGCCCGCCAGCGTCCCGAAGCCTTCAGAAAGCAGTCCGCCGCAGCGGGAATGAGTTTCCCTCCCCGTGCTGGAAGCAGGCGGGGATCAAACCAGACGCAACCGTCGCCAACGAATTACACCTGAAACCCAAGCAGCCACGCCGCCGAGTCCCCTCTGAACCAGGAGATCCTCTCTGGGAGCTTCACTTGTTCATTAGCTTAGAAAATATAACTTCAGAGTTTGGAGTGGGAGCAGGGATTGAGCCCAAAGCCCTTCAGACTCAACACAGGCGCTAAACACAAGCTCGAGACCTTTAATCTCACCGAGACTCCTTCCAGACATTAAACGCTTTGAAATGTTTCTGGCTAAAAGCTCTTTCACACACATTCACCGACTGTTCGCAGCCGTGGATCCGCCTGCGGCGGACGTACGCACCTCGCTCAGACGCTCAGTTAGTGTCACCTGTACCTGGTGGTCGGGGTTCACATCCTTTAGTGGTTAAGTGGTTATGGCAGAGCAGCAGTGATGGCATTACATTAACTAATTAACTAATTAAACACATTAAGTACATTTACTCACGTGCTCCGCTTCAGTACATTTTCCAGGTCCTACAGGAATTCTGTGCTTCACTTCATTTGTCTGACAGCTGGAGTTACTTTTCTCACTTATTTTTACTTAAAAAACACATTTTTCTGTGATGAACCAGTGTTTCCCAGTCATTTCAGCTCATGACGCCTCAGAATAAATCAGCGATTTCCCCTTTAAACTTTACTAAAAGTGAAAAACAAATGAATAGAAGTGTGTGTTTGAGAACTTTTTTCCATCTTCTGACGACTCCTCGGATTTATCTGGTGACCCTCTGGAGGGGCCCGACCCCAGGTTGGGAACCACTGGGCTGAACTAGCTTACAGTAAATAAAGCAGCTCAGAGCAAAGGCTGTGAGCAGCATGCAGTCATTTCTGTGGGAAACGCTGAGTCAGAAAGCAGAACGTGGTCTGATCACAAACAGCTGACGTCAAACGATGGAGTCCAACGCTGAACCTCGAGGCAGAGCTGCAGCTCTTTACTTCACACAGTGATTCTGTTCACACTGAAGTTTGTTTGGCTGGACGTGAGCGTGAAACCAGGGAAGCAGGATGTGGATGAGGCAGGAAACAGGAAGTGCTCGTAGACACGCTCAGTACGAACATGTGGTGGTTTAGCTTCATTCACAGTTTTCTTATTTCTAATAAACTCGGATCAGGTCTGCATGATCAATACGTTCAAAATCCATAAATACTGAATGCTGTGCGGCCGAATGATGTCACTTCCTGTCACATGGTACGCATAAGATCTGCACACTGATCGATTTCTGTCTTTCAGAATTATCTGCTGAGTCACATGTACAGCAACGCAGCCAGAGACGACCTGTGGAGCAAACTGTCTCAGGTGAGGCCTACCTGTCCGCTCACCTGTCTGGGTTTCCAACCATCCGTCCTCCCTGGCGCAGCGGCCTCAGGGCAGGGCGTGTTAGTGCCTTGCTCTGCAGTGAGGATTTAAACCTCTAACTGCTCCACATTCGGCTCTTGAGGGATAAAAGCAGCCGGCCTGACTGAAGCTGTTAATTATTTAACGAAGCGGCTCTAATGAAGGCCAGAGAGACGCTCGTTAAGACCCAGCTGAGACAGAGACTGGGAGAGTTGCCATGGTAACATGACTGACAGGTGCGGGCAGGGGCTTGTTTTCTTATTTGTCCTTCACACAGGAAGCTTCTGGAAAACTCTTTAATTAGATTCATCTTCGTTAGTGTTGCTCGTTACACTGATCTGCTCCTTAATTAGCTGCCAGCCAATCAGATCTCCAATTACCTGAAAGTCAATCATTTTTCTCAAATTAAGGGGCTTTGAACTAAACATTGGTTAATTTTGACCAAGTTATTGATCACAGACATTTACCCAGGTAATGATTTAAATAATCACTGAATAACTGATGTCAATTAATCCTCATTAGCGCCTGATTATTTGTACATCGTTTTCTTTTGCCCAGGCCATGCGTTCAGAGGGGCGGGACATCGACATCGGGAGGGTGATGGACAGGTGGACTCTACAAATGGGCTACCCCGTTGTTACCATCAGCAAGAATCAATCCGAGCAGCTCCCCACTCATTACATCACTGTCAGCCAGGAGCACTTCCTGTATGGACAGGAAGTCAGGAACAACAACAGGTGAGACTAAAATGTCTTCGATCCTGTGAAAACTTGAGACTGATGTGAGAAAATCTGAAGCTGCAGAACAAAATGCGAAACAGTGCTGAGTTTCATCTCTTAATTAAAACAGGAGACACGTATTCGTAGAAGCAGAGTTACATCCAGTGACTATCAGGTGTTTATGCGTGAGCCGCCTCACCGAATTTGCTCTTTTGGGTCTCGAGCTGAAAAAGTGATGATGATTGATGAACTTCGTTGGACGGCTTGTTAGCATGCTAGCCCTGGTAGCGCCAATCAAAGCTATTTCCTGTCCCCCGCCTGCTTTTGGTAAATCTTCCCAGGCAAATTTTGTCCTGACGACAGTTGAACTCGGGCTGTGATTGGTCGACGGGCCAGTGGCAGCCATCATTGCTTCCTGTGGCCCTCAGCATAACTTTTACCTTTTCACCCCCCCCCCCCCCCCCCCCATAAGTCTCTGGGGGACACTCAGCGTCTCTCAGACCCCTCGTCTCCCCTTTCGCTCCTGAAAGGGTTCTCCTGTATCTCTTTGTTTCGTACCTGGAGCTGAGCTCGTCCTCCGTTTCTTCGTCCTGAAAAAGCACTTTTCCAGTTTTTCCTCACATTCTTTACCACCTTTACATGATTTATATTTCATTCATATTTGATTCACTTGATGTTTTATTCACATCCTTCACGTCTGGAGTTTATTCTCTTCGCTGTTTTATCGACCCACTTTCTCCTCCATCAATACTTCATCAGCCTCCTTCCTCTTCCTCTTTCTTACCTGTTGTTCCCTTATTTCCTTCCCTCTCTCCCTCTGTCATGTCTTTGTACTGTGGCCGGCGTTTCCAATCACTCCGACCCCCTCGCTTTCTGTTTCCCTCCTCCTCCTCCTCCTCCTCCTCTTTCATCTTCGGCGAGGCTTTTGTGTTTCGCTCGAGCTCCTCTCTCGGAGTCGGTCCCGAGGTCTCCTCAGCTGATGAACTAAAGCTGTTTGTTGTAGGTGGAGCTGAACTCTTGTCGAGTCTCGTGGGGGTGCGTTCAGACACACTCGGTGGTCCCGGGGCGTTCGCCAGCACTTGTAAAAAGAAGCTCTTATTGTGTTTATAGCTGAGGTGTCGTCACGGCTGAACGCGGCGGCGGCAGCAGCGGCGGATTGAATCAGAGGCTGCTGTTTGATGCTCCGTTCAGAAGCACAGCAGCGTCCCGCAGTGTTACACGCTGTTGACTTACTCTCCTGATTTATTTATTTTTGTATTTCTTTCATTTACATGCAGGGAAACATACATTTTTAGACACGTACTAAAATATACAGCGAGAAATTTCAGCATCCCTGAACAGCGTCTGTCCGGTCTGTCGAAAATCCTCCAACAGCTCGAAGCAGCACGGCTTCCTGGAGGAAAGCGTGCCTCCGTTCAGCCTCAGCGGTCACTGCTGCTGATGCCGCCGTGGACGCCAACGCTGACCATGCTTCAGATCTGCTCGAGCTTTTCTGTTGAACAGGTTTTAAATGAGCGGCTTTTCACCGCAGAGGTCAGACTGTGTCGGTCAAAGCTCCACATCTGAGTCTCAGTCCAGGTCAGAGGTCCAGACAACACTCAGTTAATTAACGCCTCGCGTCCTGTGATTGGGCGGCGTGAAAGCGAGGCTCAGACACTTCATCCATGTTGATTACTCACAGCTGCGTTTACACCAGCTTCACGTTCTGTCTGTGGGATTCAGGAGCTGGCGGTAAATCTTCTAGTGTGACGTTAATGTGTGAACTCAGCAGTCTGTCTGCGGCAGTCAGCGTCGGCATGGCAACGATGCCACGTGCGAACTGCATTCATCCGAGGACGGGAACACCGTGAACGATCCTCTTATTTAGGACTAATTAACCTGTTACTGTTTAATATTTTCACTGCCTTAGTTTCTATTAGTCGACATCAGCGTGAACAGACATGACCTCCGCCAACGAGGCAGTCGGTGCTCAAACACCACCGACCAATGAGCCCTTACCTCAACAGCAGACTCCTCCTCGAGCTCCTCACAGGGACTTTAAAGGTCCCTAAAACACACATGAGGGCAGGCTTTCACAATAAACTTGAATCAGACATAAATCAGTCAAAAGAAAGCCCTAAATTAGCTGTTAGTGCTAGTAGCATTAGCTGCTAACTAGCCAAACTAGCTGCCTGTTCATTTTCAGTTGGTTGCAATGTGCAAAGTCACCACTAGATGTCACTAAACTGCTCCTTTAAAGTTTGTTTAATCGCGTGTCGAATGTGATGTGTGACTGGATTGTCTTGTTGTCTTGTTGTGTTTATGTTTGTTGAAATGTCTTTTTTAACATATAAAACTAAACTCTGCGTCTCTTTAACTGTCTGACAGCTGTCAATCATCCCAAAGAAAGCAAAGCTTTTTACTCGCTCGATGAAAAAAACTTTATTTGAAACTTTTTGTTGTGTTTTCTAAACTTAAAGCGTTAAGGTGACATTTTAAAGATCACAGTGTTTTCTTTGTCAGACGCACTCGTCCTCCTCCGGTCTCCGGCGGTTTGAGGGACATGTGTCAAATTTGTGTCTTTTTATTTTCCCGCCATCAAACAGTCGACGCAGCGAGGCAATAAATGGTTTTTAAAGAGCTGAGCTGACAGAAAGAGACACCAGAGGACGACGCCGGCTAACAATAAGGTCGCGCTAATGACACTGAAAATAAATCAAACAGCATCTCAGTCGGCCTGAAACGCCTCACGACTCGTCTCTGTGATCGCAGCTTAAGACAAAAGAAGCTTTGTCGTCTGACACATGAGCGGACGTGATTGGAGGACGAGCGGCGGCGTGTTTGATCTAATTAGCTTAAAGCTGAGCGGGACAGTGATGAATTGTCCCACAGAAGCTCAGCAAAGTTTATTTATACACTGCTTTCAGACGTCACGACGTGTTCGACAGAAATAATTAATACACAGACGACAGCGTGTCTTAATGTATGCAGGACTGAAGCTGCTGCGGAGACCACGTTTTGCCCATAATGTCCATGAACGCACCTCCCGTTCTGGCCGGCGAGTCGATGGCGGAGTCCGCCGGGCACGTGAGCCGAGCTTTCCCTTTTCTCTGCTCCTTTATCTGGACGCAGCAGGCCCGCCTGCTTCCTGAAGCATGAAATACATTTGTGAATTCATACAAGTGCCTTTATTTATTAACAATCGACATGAAATGAGTGTTCAGCGTTGCATTTCATTTAATTACAGTCCGGTCCGCTCCAGTCGTGTCTGGACGGAGACGAAAACCAGCCTGTGGTCGCCTCGTGACGCCCGCCGCGGCAGGAGACGCCGCTCTTTGTGTTCACGTCGTGTTTGTCACTTTAAGCAGAACTCAGACGCAGCAGTTTGACTTTCAGTCAGTTACAGAGGCGTCCTGTAAAGCCTGTTCCTGGATCAGATCCTGGATCAGTTCCTGGATCAGATCCTGGATCAGTTCTTAGGAACTTGTTACCCATCAGATCTTGAACGGAGCTCACGTCTGGTCATTTTATGGAATCGTTGCTCAGGTTTTGTCCTGTTTTAATATAATTTGTTAAGTTTTGTGTAGTTTAAAGCCTCTTTTCAGGACGTCGTGTCATTGGTCCCTCCTCTACAGTTGACCAATCACAGCGCGCCGTCTTTCATGGCTTGTGTTATGTCCGGTGGTCAGTGACTGGAGGACGTTTGGCTTCTCCGTGTTCACAGCCGCGTGCCGAAAACCAGTCTGTGCTCCTATTGGTCGACACGTTGAGGAAGGCCAGGGAAGGAAAATGAGGTCGGGCGGATATCAAGCTGCTGATTGGTTTATTTCTGAACCTTGAGTTTAAGGAGGAAGAGGAGGGACGGAGAGGTGAGGGGCTCTCTGAGGAGTTTAAAGTTTCTTCATCAGCACAGGCAGGCTGCCCACAGTGTGTGTGTGTGTGTGTGTGTGTGTGTGTGTGTGTGTGTGTGTGTGTGTGTGTGTGTGTGTGTGTGTGTGTGCGCGCGTTTTCAGCTGCTTTCTGCCTTTGATGAATAAACCATTAACTACACACACACACACACACACACACACACACACACACACACACACACACACACTGTTGTCTAAAATAAACAGGCTTCATTTCAATCAAATATTAATAAACACACTCTGCTGACTGTGTGTGATCAGGTGAGTGTGTGTGTGAGTGTGTGTAATTGAGGTGCTCCTGTCAATCACTGTGATATAAATATCAGATTAAATGTTTCGTTGCTAGGCAGCGGTATTGATCCACAGTTGCCCGCAGCGACAGATGGCTATTATGGGATTGGTAAATGGGTCTTTCTCTGGCTGATTGTGTTACAATAACCCCCACCACATGCACACACACACACACACGCATACACACACACATGCACACACACACAAACACACAGGCCTTAAACGGGTGAATTAGCGTCTGATTGTCTGTAATTAAAATCCACTTTAATTAAAATATGAATCAGTTTGATCAAAATGAGCCCAATTAAAAACTCAAGTGTTAATGGACCCAAAGAGAAGGTGTGTGTGTGTGTGTGTGTGTGTGTGTGTGTGTGTGTGTGTGTGTGTGTGTGTGTGTGTGTGTGTGTGTGCTTGTGTGTGTTTAACATTGTCTACTGGTCACTAACATAAACGAGCTCTCGTTCTCTTTCCTCTCAGTTTTATTTACTCTTCGTGCCTTTAAAATGGATTTTTACTGTCTGGGGTGTAAAAAGTACTCCCATACTTCACTTCTGTAAAAGTAGTAATGCACTTAAAAGTATTGAAGTGCAGTAATGTTATCATCATGAAGAGCAGAAGTACTCGTTACTCAGCCTTCACCTCTGCTCAGTGGTTAATTATATATAAAATCCTTATTAAGACTGAAGCGTTAATGAGGAAGCAGCATGTTGACGTATGTGAAGTATCAGGGTGTTTGTGTACTGGGAGAGCTTTCTTTAAAGGCCGCTTATCTAGTATTCATTCAGTATATTAATGACACGAATGCAGTACTGTACAGAATACCTTTCAGTTTCATGTTGGATCTAAAGTACACACTCTGAATACTCAGTTCTGTTCTGTATTGTCTTTATACTCTACAGTCACCTTCATGGTCACAGTGACAGCGTGGAGTGGTAGGATAGAGAGAGGATCATAGAGATACTGCGCCTGTAGTATTCCTGTAGTACTTCTGTGATCATTCATTCATTCTGAAAACACACCTCAGAGCCGTTAGCTGCTGACTGGTGCACACATTGAGCTCTATCTGATGCTCTTCAGTCACATGACTGCGCCTGCTTGCAATCATGTCAAACTGAAGTGATTTATTTTGTCCTTTGTTCGAGCACAACTACGTCAATGTGTATCAGGCTGCGAATGCCGTCAGCAGTCGACAAACAAACAGCTGAACAGATTCTCTGTGGAGGCAGCCGCTGCTTCGGCCACTCGCTTGTCCTGTTACACCTTGATAAAAAAAATCTTCCTGATACACAACATGTCACCATGAGGCGCACGCAGGAGCAGAGAAAAGACGGTTGTTTCAGCGTCTCTTCAGTATCGAGGAGAGCTCACACTGAAATATTCAGACCTGAGTCCAGCTGTGACGGCTCAGCGACACAGAGGCTCTACAGCTGCAGTTAAATCTGCTGTCTGTAACATCCTACTGCTGCCTCACTGCGTGTGTTAGCATCAGGTAGTATATGTTCATAACAACACTGTGAATGTGTCATCACCAAAACGGCCTTGTCTCGTGTCTTTGGGTCTGTTTTTGAGCTCAGCCGTTCTCAGTTTTGTTGGAGGACGAGTTCGTCCCACATCGTTCTGTCCATCTGCTGCTATTCAGAAACCGTTCATCTCCTCAGCATCAGCCTCTCAGGCAGACTGACGCAGCCTCGCTTAAGGTCAGCGGCTCGGCACTTTTGAGGGAACCGGTGGGTTTTTAAAATGCATCGAGAGTCTGAGAGCTTGGGGAACTCACTCAAAGCCTGAAGGAAGCTTTCAGCTGAAATTACAGATCACCAAACTAACCTGCACACTCAGTTTCCCCAGACAGCACATTTAACCTCTCCAGCTCCCTGAAGAAGACAATAACCCTGAGCCGCTTCCTCCTGACGGATGTTTGCTGACTCCTGCAGCTATTACACTCTCGCCCTCCTCCCCTCTCTCTACAGCACAGCCGGCGTCGCTCCATCCGTTTCCAGCTGACTGATGTGCAGCGATGATCGCTGACCATCACTCTCTCTTTCTAATGTCTCTCCATCTGATAACTGAGGCAATAAAACTCAATCCCATTCAGCGGCCATTACTGACATCACTCTCCTGTCTGCAGTCTACAGTGGCAGGTGCCGTTGACGGTCGCGGTGGGAAACGCATCCGCCCTCGGTTCAGAGAGCCTCATCTGGATCAACAACAAGACAGGTATGGTGCTGCCGCCACGCTTCAGGTACGACAAAGTACTGCTCGCTCCCATTTATTGAACACTTCCATCAAAGTTGGTTTTAATCATCTCGTCACACTTGAGATAACAAGCCGCTGTCTTGGGATTATTTTGGTGTGCTAACGGAGCAAAATCTGATCAGCACAAATTAATTATCTCATTATCTCGAGATAAGTGATTTGCGTTTAAAGAACTAAAAGACTGGGAGCCACAGGTGTGTTCCTTTGATAACAGGCTGCGCTCGCTCGGAGGTTCAGCCGAGGGAATAAACCTCATTCTGTGTTTTGTTTGGAGAATAACTCTCGATCTGTATCTGTTCACGCAGAGTGAAGCTCCTTGTAGCTCCGCTTCTTCTTCTGTCTTTTCGTGGGGAATAAAACTCTTTCTTTTTATGGAGAGTGGAAGTCATTCAGGTTCAGCTGTTTGAGGGTTGGAATTGTTGTGCTTCTGTCTTCTGGAGAATAAAACTCTCCGGGGTTGTTTCTGGAAAACAAAACAACTCTACTTTTGGGTTTCAGAGAAGACAGCTTGCTTTGTCTCCGAAAATATCTGCTCTGCTTCAGTTTTTGGAAAATAAAGCTAATTCTGCTCCTGGTTTTGCAGACCCTGGATCCGTTTTTGGAAAAATAAAGCTTTTTTTGGAGTGAGAGCTCATACTGCAGAATAGAAGTCTCTGGTTCTCTGGTTGTGCTTATTAACAGCTGACAGGTGATGGACTGAGCTCTGGTACAACTCGAGCTTTGTGAAAGGAGGCGGTCGAACTTCATGACAGTTTAATATCAACCAGTGGGAGGGTAGCTGAAGAAGTGGGCCAGACTCGGGTCAGCAGCTGTTTTCATGTGTTCCTCACCTGGCTGTTATGCAAAAGCTGTTCTACTGAAGCTCACAACCACATTTTAGAACCTCGGAGGACGCTCTCGTCCTGATGAGAGGCTGAGACGCCACTACGATCAACACAATCTGCTGCAGATCCTGCAGTTAATATTCAGCTGTTTTAGCTTTTCATTCTGTTTTGGAAATGAAACACCTGTCCAAGTTAGCGTGGATGCCAGTCAGGTAAGTGTTTCAGTAAAATGCATCACAGAGTGCAGCTGTACTACTTTTCCACATCATGACAATGCTTTGTGGGAACATTATAGAACAAAAGCATTCAATTTAAAGCGAAAGGCTTTTGCTCATGGGGCCAAACATCTGTTTACCTGTTTCAGGCTCATTCACTTATCATTCTCTGCCAAGTTCAATGTGTACAAGCTTTCAGAAAAACTTAAGTCTCCCTATTTTAACTTTAATCAAACTGCGTCTCGATATAAAGCAACTGGTTCAGTCCGATTTCTCACTGTTCACCTCAACTTCCAGCTCCAAAGAGCCCACATCACGTTAAAAAAGCAGCGACACAGTTTCCTGCAGCCTTTAAAACACTGCGACGACCTCGGCAGCACAACGTGGTATCGTCTGCATATCTGATGACCTTCCACTCATATCCTGCCTTTTTTCACCTCTTTGGTTGAACCGGTGCTGTTCTCTCGTCGGACTGTTGGCTAAAACTTTTCTGTTTTTTGTTTCAGAAACCCACAGGATTGGTCAGATGGATGACAAAACCTGGTTGCTAGGCAACATCAACCAGACAGGCTACTTCCGTGTGAACTACGACCTCCAGAACTGGAAACTGTTGATACAGCAGCTTCACAACAACCCTCAGGTCTGTCTGTCTCTCTGTCTCTGCTGTCTTCTGTGTCTCTTTTACTCCCTCTCTGTCTGTCTCACCATTTGCTCGTCTGTCTCTCAGATCATCTCCGTTGGAAACAGGGCAGGACTCATCGACGACGCCTTCAACCTGGCCAGGTGAGTCCTCTTATAACCCGGTTCGGTCCGCTTTGCCTCACACTCGTGCAGTGGAGTGGACCGATGGGAACAGGGGAAGGTGGTGGACAAATGATCTGTTTCTTGTCGTCTCTCATCTGTCTCTCAGCCTATGAGACATCTGGACAGACTGAACGAAAGTGCAGCCAAGGCTGAGCCATTGTTCCTGTTTGTTTCTAATGGCTTCACAATGAGCAGAGTGTCTTTGTTGAAGGGGACCGATGAGGTGTCTGCCTCCCTCAGATACGTCTGTTTTGACAGACTGGACTTCCTGAATGGACACATATTTTTGGGAGGTGTCATCGTCTGTTCAGGTGACAGAATCGAGGAGTCAGCTGCACATCCGGAGGTTTATGCTCTGTATTTGAGTTCAGCTAAGACCTATGGATTTTCATACACAACTTTACATTCACACACAAGACGCAGGGCTGGAGCTTTGGCGACAGCTGATTCCTCCACATCCATAACCATGAGATAAGCGCCACTCTGTGGCTCGAGGATTAGCGCTGTTGCCTTGCAGCAGAGGGTCTTTCTCTCCAGTAGATGTGCCTGCTCAGCAGATATGTCATTGTCGCTGAGTGTTATTCTCGTATTGTTATCCATTATGATTATTTATTTATTCGCCACCCTCAGTTTTGAGATTTGAGAACTGCAAACAATGTCAGTAGAGATAAGGAGTGTGAGCCTCCTGCAGCCTTCCAGGAAACTTCACCTCAAACAGTCTCAGTCTGAAAGAAAGTCTTTGTTTGTTGTTTGGTGGCAGTTTTCTACACAGAGCGTCCCTCCACTGGTTCCAGGACCAAGAACGTTCTATGTTTTTCAGCTCATTTTAATTTCTGTATGATGGCTGCAGGCTAAGTCCCTCATCTGCGTTTCGTGTTATCCAGGTGGAGTTTGCAGGTGTGAGAAACGACAACTTAATTTGCACAATGTGAAGCAGTGGGAGCCATTAACGTTGAGATGATGGACATTTCATACAGCAGATGACATTGTCAGCTTCCCGACGGCTTTAAGAAAGAACAGAGAGAAGAATCAATAAAGAGTTGCGTGTCGGTCACGTTCAGAAAGCAGAAATAAATACCCATCAAACACTCAGCAGATCATCTATTGATGTTTTCCAGCCTGCTTTTCCTGCTCTTCATTCGCTCATTACGTCCATTCAAACACAGCAGCAGCAGCTGGTTGACTCTGTTGTTGTTCCCTCGTGTGTGAAAATCGCACTTCAAACGTCGCCATCGTTTTCTCATCCGTCGTCAGTCTGATGCGCTTAATCTTTAAAGTTCTTACCGTCAATGAAGCAGCACACGAGTTGTGAAAGGGAAATTTAGTCCGAGTCCAGCTCCTCTGGATCTGGACTTCCTGGAGGTGTTTAAAGTCTTGAGAAACAGAATTACAGTTCGTCTGACATGAATGTGAGCGGCGTCCTGATGCCCGTGTGCCGTCGTGGTCGTCTGGATCAAAACATTGGTCCTAAATGTGTCAGTCAACCTTTGGACTGCCTGTGAGACTCGCCTGGAGACTAAAAACAGCCAATCCGTCCACGTTCTGACACCTTATGAGACTTTTAGTGTCCAGAACTTCGACATTTAGATCAGTGGAAGTGGCAGAGTGTGCTTTTCATTATATTTTTGCAGTTTGGAGGCTCGCAGACACAAATCCTGTTGTTGCATTTACTCCTGCAGTACTTCTTCAGCATGCACACAAGCTAAAGAAGCCGCGACGATGGACAAAGTGTGCGAACGTGACCGAGTTGACAAACAGCAGAGTTTCCCTTCAAGGCAAGGCGCTGCTCCCAGAGCTGCCTGGATTACACCGCGGCTCCCAAAGTGACAGAATCACATCTGGCTGTGCGAGATGACCGTCCACGCCGCTGCATTCAGATTAGACGACCGACGTCAGAGCGGCGTGAAGCGAAATTCAAAACCATCCCGAGCCTGACGGAAACTCTGTGATGAATGAGCGATCGGCGAGGCCGCCGAGCGGGAGCGTGTCGTTTCTCATCGTGATGTTTTCAGCCCGAAGCTTTTTGAGCTCCGCAACGGAAATGTAGTCTGACACCAAGCCCACAGCTCAATCCAGGCCTCCCTCTGCTCCTCTCTCCTGCCCGTCTCCCTCTCAGCCATCTGTCTGCCGTCGCGCCCGATGAGCAGCAGCGGCGGCAGAGAGACCGGCTGAGTCCTGTTCGAGCGCGTTGATGAGCGAGGAGCTCAGCGGGAGGCTTCATCTGCACAGAAACACACGTACAGATGCTCAAATATTCACTCTGACAGCAGACGACGCTCAGCCTGCATCTGTCGCCATGGTAACACCGAGCGTCCTCACGGGCTCTGGCCTGATGCGGCTGTCTTTGGGGGCTTTGTTGTCCTCGTACTCGTGAGTTCACCCAAATTACAAACTTCACTTTCAAGAGTTTTTATTGAGTACTTTCTGCCGCCGGATGAGTAAAACTGTCTGCAGGAATGGATGCGAGTAGATTTCAGTGAGTGGATTGTTCTCGTAGCTCAGGTGAGCCAACGCTTTCAGAACACACAGGAGGATTGTGGGTGATTTAAAGGAACAGTTCCAGATGCAGAGAAACCTTCGTGTTTGTCATGTTGGGCCTGATGTCTCCTGACATGAGAGGACATGACAGAGGGAAGACGTGACAGAGGAGAAGTCCAGCAGGAGTGTTGTAGTTCAGTCCAGTTTTGAGGTACTTGTACTTCATTGAGAAATTACATTCTATGCTGTTTTACACTTTCTGTCCAGTGACAAACACGTATCTCCAAATGTTTGTGCTGAACTGAAGGATGAATTCTTCCTTTATGTCTGGAGAAAATTCTCCTCCTTCTTCAGCTCAATAAACTCATTAAAAAAACCTCTGGGATCAGCTGAAAATGCATCGTCACAAAGCTGCTTTTTGGAGATACGTGGTTCTCACAGGACGCTGCAAACACATGATGGTCTTATAGAATATGATGCATTAAAGCAGCCAACAGGATGTGAAGTCGTGCTGAGTGGCAGCAGGAATATGAATCCACAAACAGCTGAAAAACACTGACAGGAACACTTTACTGCAGCCTGAGTACTTTTACTTGAAGTACTCGATGCACATGGAGCTGATAATACCTCCTTTGTGCAGTAAACCTGAGCACAGCCGCAGTATTTGACGGCTGGCGTCTGTTGACCGTCTGACTTGTTGTCGACGTTGCAGCGTTCCTGAATCTCAGCAGTCCCCGCCCGGGACCAATCAGCCGTCAGCGGTCGCTCGTCGTTCGTCAGAGTCCGATAACAGACTGAGATCAGCTGTTCGATCAGTTCAGAGGGCTCCTGGATGAGAGAAAAGCTGCTGCGTGACGAGCGTGATGAACACACACATGTTGTTTCAGCGTTTTCCTCTGATTGCCGATCATTGATCACAGTCCACAGATCTTTAATCTCTGATTTAATGTGAGTAACACTGATTCTGTTCTGCTTACAGTTCTATTGACCGGGGAGCTGTGTGTGTGTGTGTGTGTGTGTGTGTGTGTGTGTGTGTGTGTGTGTGTGTGTGTGTGTGTGTGTGTGTGTGTGTGTGTGTGTGTGTGTGTGTGTGTGTGAAGCTAGTTTAGCCGTAATAAATGGCTGTGTCTCTGCAAGTGTGCGCTTCAACAGTGATGAATGTCGCCTCTCATTCTGTGTGTGTGTAGTGTGTGCGTTTGTGTGTGTGTAGTGTGTGCGTGTGTGTGACCACAGCAGTCCCTCGTTAGCTCTCCACTGAGCCTTGCTAATGGCTAATGGACAAACAATTAACTGGCCCTTAACGAAGTTAACGAGTTAATGAGCTCGTTAAGACTGGGAGAGAGACACGTACACACACGCACACATAAAGACACACACACACGCACACACACACGCAGACTGTAAATGAAAGAGAAAATTGAAAATCTATCATTTCTTCACTCTCCTGCGTCTCACTGAACAGAAGCACCTGACTCAGTGTGACGCCCCGCCGGCGTCCTCTGCAGCTCCACCCGAGCAGGGACTGGAGGTGTGGAGCTGCTCCAGAGGTTGGTGCTGCAGGACAGGCCATCTACACCACAAAGGTTCCTCCTGGAGAGGCCTCCACCGGCCCACTGCATCCATGAATTGAAAATGAGTCGCAGGACGCCGCCGCCGCCACCGGCACGATGCTCCACACACTAACAAGCAGCTGTGGTCAAAATCAGCAGCAGCACAGAGTACAACATAGATCACATCCTCCAGCTGTGAAGATGATGATGATGATGATGATGATGATGATGACGACAGGTAGACTGAGTGACACACAGACCTGAGACCAGCAGCTGTGATGCAGAGTGACGGTTGAATCTGAGCTTGGTTCACATGGTTAGAAGGTCTCAGACCAGGTCTGTCAGGACCCAGGTGGACCTGCAGAGACCTCGTCCTCCGTCTGTTTCAGTCATGTTTGGATTCTGTGTGGATTTTGTTTTACAGTAAAATGACAAATTGTCATTTTTACACTGTAATTTAGGACTTTGGACAGAGCCAGACGAGCTGCTTCCAGTCTTAATGCTAAGCTAAGCTAAGCTAACCGGCTGCTAGCTGTAGCTTCATGTTTAGTGACTTCAGTTCACATTTCACAGATTTCAGATGTTTCAGGGTTGAACTTTCTGTATTTTTAGTATTTTTTGTCTCGTTTTCAAAAGTTCTGGTTCCAGTGTTTTTTTTGTTTGATGGTTTTCAGGAGCTGATTTAAAGCATTTATTGATCATTTATGCGTTTAAATAAGCGCTTGTTTGAGCTCTGTTTGTAAATAAAAAGGCTGGTTTAAAGGTGCGGTTGCCTTTCGGTGGAGGAGATGGAAGTCAATGGGAACATTGTTCATCTGCGGTGCGTCAGATCTCTGTGCTTCTTAACACTGAAAATAAGCGAGGACAGAAATAAATAAAACGTCCTTCACAGGAAGGAACGCGCTGCTGTGAATGTCTGCAAGTCAAAAAATGGAAAACACTGACGGACAAATGAACAGGATGAAGGCTGGATGCGGTTGCCATGGTCACCTTTATCTCTCCCTCTGCCTCCATGTTTAGTCGCATCACTCGCGGTGCAAACGGGAAGTCTCTGAAAGCTGGATGGATTATGGTAATGTCTCAGAGGCCAGGTGCATGATGGGAATGGAGATGAGTGTGCGGAGGTTGGTTGAGTTGGATATGAGGCAGATTATGGAAATACGAAGGTCTGGATTCAGTTTCCTCGGCTGCTCGCAGACTTACAGTCTTATCTTAAACAGATTAACTTCCTGTGGAGGTCTGTCTCCCTCAGCCTGTCTGTCTGCGTCTGGAAATTAAAAAACTGTCCAAAATACCATTTCAGTACGAGAGCGTTAACCTCCTCCACCCCCGCCGTGCGTCTGCTACTCACTTTGATTGACAGCTCGTCGGTAAAGGTCAGGGCGGGCCTCGGGTCTCTGCTGTGCCTCCTCATCGGTCGCTCCTCGCATCGATCAATAATCAGAATAAAACCAATAAAACTAACGTCACCTCTGTAAGTTCACTTTCTGCCCTCCACCGCGCGCCTCATTAATATTCATGAGCTGTGGGTGTGGCTGAAGGTCGACACAGGAAGCAGGTGAATGCCCCCACCCCCCCACCCCCCCAAAACATCATGAATGTTAATGAATGCACAAAAGAAGCTCGTTAATATTCATGAGGCGGTGGCTGTAACCCGGGCAGCTAAATAGCCCCGATGGCATTTAGAGGCCAAGTTCATTTTCTTAATGTGTTCGAACTGTAGTATACTCACACACACACACACACACACACACACACACACACACACAGACTGAGGGCTAAAGAGCAAATGTACTTCAGGATCTGGCTTCAAATTGAATTTGTGTACCTGAATTCACCTCCGTGTGTCCTGGATTCAGCACTGAAAAAGTCCAGAAAGAGCCGTCATAAAAGATCTGTACGGAATGCCAAATGGGTCAAAAATGTGTTTTAGTTATGCAGTCTTTGGCACGCTTTAAAAAGTTTAAAAAAGGCGTGAAAAAGTGTACATAAACAGAGGAAAGACAATGAGACAATGTCAGTTCATCTCTAACACACACTGGACGCGTCACTGGAAAGGTGTACGGTGGCTGGGATGTGCCAATCTCAGTTCTTTTTCTGCTGAAGCCTTTACTGACCTCATGACATGTTTAGCATTTAGCACTTAGCATTATCTGTGCTCATTTGACCGTCCTTTCTGTCTGCCCTCTCTCTCAGGGCTGGGTACCTCCCACAAGGTGTCCCCTTGCAGCTGATTGGCTATCTGCCGGAGGAGACGTCCTTCCTGCCGTGGCACTCCGCCAGCCGAGCGCTCTACCAGCTGGACAAGCTGCTGGACCGCACAGACGAATACAGCCTGTTCAGTGTAAACACCCAGTTAATCAATCACCATCTCAATCAGCCCTGCAGTCAATCAATCAGTCAGTCCCTTCAGCACCGACAGCTGCTGTCTGTTAATTAACGCTTGACTGTGTGTGTGTGTGTGTGTGTGTGTGTGTGTGTGTGCGTGTGTGTGTGAGAACAGGACTATGTGCTGAAGCAGGTTGCGTCACGGTACCATCAGATGGGTTGGCCAACAAACGGCCCCAGCAACGAGGGCAACGTCCTGCAGGCGTCCTACCAGACTGAGTAAGCAACACACACACACACACACACACACACACACACACACACACACACACACACTGTCCCACACTCCTATTAATACTGTCAGACTAATACCAGAAAGCGGGAGGTGTTTGGTGCTAGGCTAGCAGTTTGCAGTCTGTGCTAAGCTAGCCTGCCTCTGCACTCGTGCACAGCGTTAAAACCGGCGTCCTGCTCCAAACAGGACAAGTTTTAAAGTGTCTCATGGTGGACAAAAGGTCAGAGACAATGTTTTCTTCTTCTCTGTCTCTCCTCAGGGAGTTGCAGAGGGAGCTCATCATGTTAGCCTGTAGCTTCGGGAACAAGCAGTGCCACCGTCAGGCCGTCGCCTACATCTCTGACTGGATCTCCAGCAACAAGAACAGGTAGGAACACACACACACACACACACACACACACACACACACTGTCGACACCACACACTCTGCACAGCTGACAGGCTTCATTTAACCTCTGGGCAGCTGCTGCAGGCCGGCCAGCTCTCCCACATTGACCGTGAGACTGCACAGCTGATAGTTTCACACGCTCTCACGTCTATTTTCTCACGCGGTGAAACTTTAATTCGTAACTGATAACATCGCGGCGTGAAAAGAGGGCGCGGACACACGAGACGGAGCAGCGGCAGACCATCGGAGCCAGAGGGAGAAACGTCCACTCCATCATCAGGTCTCATGATTCCCAGGATCTGGTTTTTGACTCTACTGGATCTGGTTTTTGACTCTACTCGTACCTCATTACTGAAGTCTCGTAGCATCATTTCACATTTCTGCCTCTTTAAATAAGAGGAAGCCTCGAAGCCTTTCATGAAAATACAATTATCATTTTTTGTGTGTGGCTTTCAGAGGTGAACACACACACTGCTCCTCCATCTAAACACACCTCTGTGTGAGTTCAGCCTCGCTTCGCTCTTTGGTTTCACACCTGTGACAGATTGAAACGTTCATGAATGATGCAGCGTTTAATCCGTTCAGAGGAGTCAGACTAATGAACGGCTCCTGAGGTGAGTACCACACATCTGAAATCAAACCGTCATCATGGATTCAGCTTCATCGCAGCTCTCGTTCATCACACAGCAGCTTGTCAGGAGATGAATGGCCTCTCTGGTCTTATGGTACATATGTGTGAAAGCAGCTCTGACATAATCAATAAGAAGAATATGATAAATCCAAACAGCAGTTCAGCTGTGAACTCTCTCCTCTGCTCCTCTGCTGGTTTCCAGCTTTATTAAAGTGGGTTTGTTTGTTGTCTGGACAGCGTTATCCTGCGGGATCCGCCGTCTTTGAACAATGTGTTTTTCTCCCTCGTTTGCTTTCTTCACACACTTCTTCTCTGTGTAGACGAAGCTGCTCGCCTCCAGATTCTCCTCAGAGTCCCATTTTTCACGGCCCCCTCCCCCCGCGTCCTCCCGACTCCACATTTCAGCAACAAAATTACTCCATAAATTAACCAGAATGCAGGAAAACAGCCTCTGAAATTAGCAGGTTTCTGGGGGAAGATCCCCGGGTGCCCTGGTTAGCGTCGCTCTCCTACTGCTGGTGGGAAGGATGCTGATCACCTGTGAGTCTTCACCACTGACCGCGATTACTGGAGTGAAGCTGAAAGCCCTGTCCGGGTGGCTCTGGGATAAATCTTTCCTCAGAGTTCAGTCTGAGTCTGAGACGCGGCCGGTGCACCTGTTGCTAGCTAGCTTACAGCTAACGTCAGCGCACAGTCTGCAGGGGTCAGAGGAGATTGAAGTTCTCGCCGATGCTACGACCCCAACCTTCATCGCTTCATATTGTCCTGCTCCCGCCCCCCATCTTCATGCATCCAATTGCATTCAATTTCTTTACACCTGTATGAAGAAGAGAAAGAAACGCAGGTGACAGGTGAGCAGCAGGTGTAGCAGCAGCTGTGACTGAAGCCGGAGTCGCCGTGTGACCATGTCAGCCTCAGTGAAGTTTCAGGACAAGAATAAATAAGAGCTGGAACAAACCGTGGACCCATCGTGCTCCACGTGTGGATGTGACGCCTCTGTACCTACGAAAGGTAGAAGAACATCGTGATCCATTTCTTTTATTCTGCGTTTCTTCTCTGCCTCTTCCATTCGCTGCCGGCTCAGCGGGCCCTTAACGAGATCTGCAAAATTAGATTTCAAACAGCAAATTAAATAGAAACAGATGCTGGTGTTCTGTAAAGGACAGCAGGGAGCTGACGATGAGAGGCGTGCTTAAATTAAAAAACACTGCTTCATCCCTTCATCCGGCAGGTTTGTGGAGGGATTGTTGGAGGAGCGGCGGGTCGGGGTGTCGATTCATGTTAATGTGAATTCCTGGAGTCACGACCTTTATTTCCTCTCCTGCGACTCTGTCGACACAACACAAACGTGGCCTTTTCAAAATTTGAGAAGCATTTTGGAAACGCTCCACTTTCAGCGGTAGAAAAGTGCCGGATAAGTCCACATTCACGCAGGATTAATCTCTCCAGGGGTGATTTTTTAATATTTCATGCTCCATTCAGTGATATAATCCCATCTGGAGCGCACATGTATGTGGTTTTCCTCCCTGTGCCAGAGTATTAATTACAGATCTGCTTTTTATCCCAACGCTGCCTCACGTCTCGTGAGGAGAGACCTGAAAGACACATGAAGCTGAACTTTATTTAGCACTCGTGTAATTTTCACTGCATTAACTGTGAGAAGAGTGAAACAAGCCTTTGAGCCTCAGCAGACCTGCGTCACACCTGCGTCTCCTGCCTGAAAAGGGTGTTTGGAGCCACCTGCTGCGCTGCGACTCTGGCGAAAATCCCACCCAGAACAATGAGCGTAATTAGTGAAGAGCACAGCTAATAGTTTAGCACCTCTATCCTCCCGGAGTATTAATCATCTCCCACTGGGGCTGTGTTGTAAATGAAGCGTCTGAATGGATCAAAAAGCTCAGTTTTAAAATGTGTGTCTGCAGCCACTGATGGATTAACCTGGTAGGGGGTCCTGGAGCGACAATGGACCGCCGGGCCCCCGTTAGCCCCCCGTTCATTCCTCGCTCTGCAGAGTCATCAGTATCTCTGTGCTGAAATACTCTCCAGGTCCTGGTTTGCTGTGCCGTCATTTGATTAAACACCAGTTTAGGAGCGTGCAGCTCGTTAAGCACAAAGCTGAGCTGAATGTCATGAAATCTGGACACGCAGTCATGGTGGTGGTGATTTAAATACCAGCAAAACATTCCCATCGGCCTCGGCTGCACTGTCAGTGTGGAGCTGACTAGCAAAATATTAGCATTCTGCTAAAGTAAGATGATGAACTTGATAAGCATTATACCTGCGAGCATGCTAATGTTAGCATTTAGCTCGCAGCACCACTGTGCCTCAGTACAGCCTCACAGAGCGTGACAGTAGAGAGATAAACAGGTGAACGTTAGTCAGGATGCAAACACAGGTCTCCTGCATGAACGTCAGCTACGCGCCCTCCTCCACCCAGACCTCCACCCTGTTACACACAGGCTGCACGACTTCCTGCGTCCGTAGCGAGTGATGGCGTCAATACAAGCCATGAGTCATCTGCAGCAGGAGCCTATTTCAGTGAGTGCACAGCTCACTTCAGCATTTTTGACACAATTCAAAACCAGCACGCTTATTCCTGCTGGTCCTTCAGGGACCAAGGAAGGACAGTTTGACATAGACCCAAATCTAAATTAGACCGGATCCACAATGCTGTTGATCTGAAAAGGCCCAAACAGAGACACTAACGGAGAGCTGACAGTTTGAGTCGATCAATAACTCCCCAGCTGAGCCTCTTTTTGTCGGCTGAATCATTGCTTTGTTGATCGTGGACAGAACGACGCAGGAGGCAGTGGAGTCCGTCTCATGATTAACGACTGAACTAACTGCAGTGAAAAGAGAGACGGCACGGTGCCTTTGTTGTCATTGTTGGCTGGCTGAACAGTTCTGGAAGCTTCCTCCGGCGTCAGATTAGAGGGTCCAGCCATTTCTGTGGCTGTCAGGAATCAGATGTTCACCAACACTTCAGGACGTGATTGGCCAGCTGTGCGGAGGTAAGAAGGTCGGCTGGCCCGTGGTGAGACCCGTGAGGACCCCCCACAGGCCTGCCGACGCTCAGTGGACCCTGGTGGTCCGGAGATCCCTCGGTCAGGAATCCACAAATCCACATCGCTCGAGTATTTTAAAGCAGAAAGTCAGTGAAACACCTGCGTTTTCTACAGATCTAAGATGTGAATCCAGTTGATTTACTGTCAGCAGCCAATCAAATCACTCCAATCTCTGACTTGGCACAAATGTGAGGAATGTCTGAAACGATCAGCTTTGTTAAAGGCTGATCGAGCTCTTCATGGAGTCCTCTTAAAAAGACGTTTCTGTCCGTTAAATGTGTGATGGCGTTCTGTGAATCCTGCGACAGGACGTCTGCCTCTAACAGAGGCCGAGCCGGCGCCGGTGGAAGGTGCAGCGGCCTCAGAGGCATTCCATCTTTAATTACCTGCCCGAGCTCGCCTCGCCCCGTCGTCCACTTTACATGCTTTATCGCTCAGGTGGAGCGATTTTCCAAACGCAGAGTGACATTGAGACGGACAGACGGACGGAGCAGATGGCGGAGCGACATGTTTACAGTCAGAACGGGAGTTTGATGCAGAGGAAGAGCTGAGTGGGAGGCAGAGATATTTCAGGAGAAAGACAGAGCTTTAGGACATAAAACATCCTCTGCAGACTGTTAAAACACACACACACTCACACACACTCTGTGTTAGTTAATGGGATCAGAGCCATCTGGAGGTTTCCAGAGACTCTGTTCCCTCATTTTATATTCTGCAGAGAAAAACTCACATTATCACTGTTATTTTTATTAGGAAGAACAGCAGCGGCTGCACAAGTAAAAGTGATAAAACAGTAACAGAAGCAGACGCCGTCGTACTTGAACTTTTACATGATGAATAACCTGGAAGCAGCGCAGACGTCGTGTTATCGCTTAAACACACTCTCATTCCTAAACACACACTCGAGCACGCAGGGTTTGGCAGATGTCGTCTCAGAAGGACTTGAACACCACAGTCAGCAGGAATGTGGAGGTTAGCCAGTGTGTGTGTGTGTGTGTGTGTGTGTGTGTGTGTGTGTGTGTGTGTGTGTGTGTGTGTTTTGAAGCTTGCTCTTAAGTGGAGCATCTCTAAAATGATTTCCCAGGTCGGTGAATGATGTAATTGTCCCTGCATCACTCACCCTGCACACACACACACACACACACACACACATACACACACACACACACACACATACACTCACAGGGTTGCTGCCAGCTGAGTTCACTGTATTGTGATGAAAGTTTTTAGTTTTGGTTTACTGACAATTTAGGTCAAGTACACACACACACACACGCACACACACACACACACACACACACACACACACAGTGTGCAGGGGAGTTCACCTTGTTGCTGTGATGATTCAGGTCAGTAACCAGCTGGGACAGCAGTGGTTTCCTGTAGTAACTCCAGTTCTATGAGTTCTCTGTGTGGATCTACTCGTCATTGAACTCCGCCTCAGCTTTTGTTCACAGTTACTTGACAAATAAAGATTTTTGTATAAAAAACATATGAAAACGTGGAGCTAGAACAATTATTTTGATTAATAAAAAATCAATTGGCACCTATAATAAACATGTCATGGTTCAAGCTTCTCAAACGTGAAGATTTGCTGCGTTTACTTTTCATTGTTTTAAGGATGATTTATAATGAGGCTTTGACTTCAAACATCAAGCACAGCTGAGACCGAAGTTTTATAATGATAATAAACTTTATTTGTGTTTCACCTTTCATGGCTCAAAGTGGTTTACAACAAAGAAATCACAGGCGCCGAGTGAGCGCTTCACATAAAAAGACAGAATGGACATAAAAACAGATGAAAAATGAACAAAATAAGATGGAGAATAAAAATTCCACTAACAAGGATGGAAATAAAAAGAAAGGCAATGCATGAAACCACATAGAAAAATAAGATATAGGTAAAGATAAATGACATAAAATGCTTAAAATCTATAATGCAGCGTTTTAAAAGACGCGCAGCAGTGTGTAAGCAAAGCACAAAAGTTTCAGATTATTGTCAATAAAAGACAATAAACTTTGATCAAAGTCTGAAAGTATTCCAACGCAATATATTCAGAAGTGCCAATCAGGGTTATTGAGACTTCATGGAGTCCCAGTCGGTGGGAAAGTGTCTCTAAGTGTGTCTTTGTCCCTGCATTTTATGACCAGACTCCACTGGATAAGTGAAGGGATGTTTTAATGGAGCTCCCTGATGGAATAAGAATGTCTGGCTTAGCATCCAGAGAGAGTCCTGGTTAATCCTGCGGACGTGTCTTATCAGCTTTTTAGTTTTATTACCTCTCCTTTTCTACTGTCATACTGTCTGTCTCTGTCTCTGTCTCTGTCTCTGCACAGGCGTCAAATCAAATCCCCGATGACGCTCTCTCTGTGTCTTTGTAGGATTCCTCCCAACATCAGAGACATAGTGTACTGCACCGGGGTCAGCCTGATGGACGAGGACGTGTGGGAGTTCATCTGGATGAAGTTTCACTCGTCCAACGCCGTCTCCGAGAAGAAGATCCTGCTGGAGGCTCTGACCTGCTCGGACAACATCTTCCTCCTCAACAGGTGCGAATGTCATGCCGTCGTTTGCGCAGAAAAATCTGTAAAAAGTCACATTTCATCACCTGCTGAGCAGCAGACAGACAGACAGTTAGAGACGAGCTGGTTTAACTCAGCAGGAGGTTGAGGAGACTAAAAACGGAGCTAAAAACCAGCTGACACAAACACGACTCAGCATTAATGATCATGTTGCGATGTAACTGCTGGATGTGGAAATAAGCAGCTGTTTGATAACGAGTTCGATTAGATGTCTTAAAAGATGTTGATGTGTCACAGTTGTGTTGATAACTCGTTTCTGCTGCCCCCAAGTGGCCAAAAATGTCAGTTATTACAGATTTAAAGAGTAACTTCATGCTAAATTTATGTTTTACTCACTACAAACGAGCGGCTGTGACTCCAAACGCTCATTTTTTGACGCCTCGTGTCTGTCTGTCTCATCATCAAGCTGTTAAAGTCTGAATTTGCCAAATTTCACTGAAGTTTTTTCTGGGAAAGTTCTAGCAAACGGCTTCCTGTTTCAAGTCCAGCAGACACGAAGCGACACGATCTTTCATTTGTTTTTGTGCCACCTGATGAAAACAGGACCAAGATTGACTCCTTCTAGCACCATTTTTGGCCTCCATATATCGTCATTGTTTCCTTCTGTTGTTTACTGTTTTCTGGTGCGCTTGTGACGTCGAATGTAACTCGTTGACAGACAGGCGAACTCGTCGAATGGCAGCTAAAGCTAACGTTTATCCGTGTTCAAAAAGCCTGCATATGGGCGCTTACTGTGGCGTTTAGGTGGTAGAACAGCGTGTCTGCTGTTGAGCGCCGGCCGATCATGACTTCATCAGAAAACTGCTGCTGCACGTTAATGAGAGCCGTGAGACTCATCCAAAACAGTAAAGTTGGAGGCTGTAAAAGGAAACAAATGCATCGACAGACACTAAAACACACCGCAGAGCGACCGTTCACCCGTTCACGTCAGCGCAGGGTTCGTCAGCAGAGATCCTTCAAGCCTTGAACGCCTGACACGAAGCATGAGGTCGAACATGTGACGAACACGGCTTTGATTAAAAGCTAAAGATGCTGACGGGTTTTTT
>NC_092077.1:19533525-19561025 GCF_039877785.1 Chaetodon trifascialis | reverse complement strand
TTAACACGGTGGTTTTCATGAAACCCAAAGAAGAAATGAGAAATATCATGAAAGCAGAAGCTTGTTGTGAATGTTCACTCTTTCCACATAAAGGCTTGTGGGTAATGTGAATATGGATCTGTCTCCTCTTCTTCTTTTTGTGTGATGAAACCATTTTGTTTGCACTCCTGTTGAAAGCAGGCTGAGTGTGGGCTTCAGCGTCTGTGCAGCCTCCAACGCAGCCGCCACAAATTAAAATGGGAATACAAAAACGGACGAGATGAAAAGAGAGATGAGCCTCTTTATTTTCTCTCCGCAAAGTGGAAAGAAAATAGAAAGTGAAAGCGCCGGACGGAGGAGAAGAAGGCCGGACAGGAGAGAGGGAGCAGACAGACGAGAGGAAACAAAGCGAGGCGTTAAAGGGAGCTGAGGGGATGGATTTCCTCCACTTCGCTCCAGTGAATACGTCAAACTCTGAACAACAAGTTTCCTGAAAAAATCAAATTAATTCTCGTCCTTCAAAGTTTCTCTTTCGACACAGAAGTTTTCTTTCATACCTCACCTCTCACGCAGGAAACCGCCTGTTTAATCACGTCCTTTAAGACAGAGTTTCGCTTTGATACGTCCGCGTGCGCGCTGGAAATTTTACCTCTAATTGTGAAGCTTTCAAAGAAAGTTTCTCTTGAATTACCAACCTTTTAAAGGACAGCTTAGCTTTAATAATTCACATTTTCATGCTGGAATGTTAGCGTTTAGCCGTCATTAAAAAAGGAAAGTCTTCTATTCAATAAAACATCAAGGAACCTTTAGAGGTTGACCCGCCGGCTTCCTGTCCATCAGGTCTTTGAAATGTGTGGCCAAAAGTATGTGGACGCTCCTTGTGCTGCCTCTGTGTTCACCTTTAATTTTTGTAACTGAACGATATCCTTAATGTTACCTCACACTGAGCTCTCAACCAGCAGGTAAATGATTTCATTTTGATGGCTGACAGGTCAAAATACTACACTACCCATGAGCCTCAGCTGCTGTGTGAATCAGCAGGAGCGAATTCAAAAAGCTGCAAACAGATTTTCATATTGTGGGGTGTAATAAACCTTGTATCCTCTTGGGGGCAGCAGTTTTTCTGTCTTTTTCATTTTCCTCTGGGTCCCAGTCGAATCTAGAATTCTGTTTTTCTAATTACTTTTCTGTCATCTCCTTTCCTTCCTTCCGTCATCTTCCCTTGTCTTCCCTCTCCTTCCCTCCTCTTCCCGGCCTCTCTTACCGCAGTTAAAGGAGTTCATCCAGTCCAGCGGCGTGGCGGCCAGGCCTGCGTTGCCACGGGCGCTGGAGATCGTTGAGGGCAACGTGCGCTGGCACCGCCTCCACCGGCGGCAATTCTACCAATGGCTGCGCAAACCTCCCAGCTCCACCCTCGGCTAACGCTGCACCAGCTAGCTAGAGTGAAGTGACTGCAAACTGACTGCTAAACTAAAGCTAATGCAGTGCTAGCTTACAGACGCAGTCAGAGAGAATGAAAAAAATGACTGAATGAAGCGACAGACTGACTCGACTGGTTTTTCGGCTGTTTTGTCTTCTGGTTTTGCTCTTAAAGAAATGTGTTTTCAAACTTTTTATTTCAGATGGATTCTGTGTGGCTGATGTGATTAAACTGGTTTCTGCGCTGCCAAAAAGTAAAGTTTAGCTAACTAAAGCTTCCCGCTAGCTAGCAGTCACTGATTTTGTAATTGCTAGCTGGTAGCTAGCCTCAAATCCAATGATCTTTGGATTTAATCAGAAAATTCTTGAAATTGGCAAAGTGAGATAGGTTGTTTTCAGGAACCTCACTGTAAACTACAAAATAATCGACTTCATATATTATCAATCCATAATTAAAGTTTGTGGAACCTCCCTGACGTACATGAAATGCTGAATGTCAGATGTACGAAATGCAACCTGGGCTGCAGGTGTTTGGTCAAGTGACACAGATGTTAGACGGCGTCTCATCAGCATCATCACGGCGAGGCACCGAGCTCACCGGCAGCTTCTTGTGTCCAAGCTGAAGGTTTTCGCTGTTCTGAAACTCAAACTTTGTCTAATTTGACCCTGAAACTGAGCAAAAAAAGCAATCCAGACAAAACCTCCAGACCAAATGTCTCGCTCTTAAAGGAAAAAGCGTAACGTATAACACGCTGAAGACTCAGTCACATCCGTAATTTCCTGCGTTTTGATTGGCCGAGTAAAGATGAAGCTTGTGTTTTCTAACGCCTCTCGGCTCTAATCCAAATTCCTCAGTTACCAGAGACCCAGAACAGTTTAAATTGGACCTTCCTGTGTTCGGGACATTAAACTAGCTGACAGTAAAATCCAGATTTCCCAGCAGTCAGCAGCATGTCGATCACTGAACAGAGCTGTAATTAACACTACATGGACTCTATGTCCTCTGATCACGGCTCTCAGAGGACTCATTCAAACTCATTAACTCTGCACAGCTTTCAAACAGCTTCAGCCTGAGTTTAAAAAGCAAATTTGTTTTGTTTTTAGGATCAAAAACTACAGCAGTTTGGAAAATATCAGCGGGTTTGGAGGCTTTTCCGGGGCCCTGCTCAGAAATGCACTTTGAATATAAAAGCTCGTAATAAAGAGGATACCACATGTGGAGGAGTGACTGAAAGGTAGTGATGAACCAGCAGAGCCGGAAAACACATTAACAAGGCACAAAGTGCTCTCACATAAAAGCTTCTTACTGGTATTTTCTTCTTCTTCTGGTGTTGATTTTAGTGCAGAGAGAAACAAAAGAGAGAGAATAGTCTAGCCAAAACTCATTCTGTGAGATTCTGATTCATCGAGAGACACAGCCCAAACTCCACCCACCTGAAATCTTCTCAGCCAATGATCTTCTTCCTTATTTAGTGACCTTGTACATCCTGATATTAAGTACTGAGTCATGTGACTATAAGACTAACAGACCGCCTCTCTGACTGACTGCACCCTTGGAGAGTAAAACTCCGACCAAATTAAAAAGCACAAAACAAGAAGTAGTTGGATGAAGCACATCAGCATCAGCTGCTGGAAGGAAAGATATTTTTTTTAGCCAATCAGTGGTTAGCTTTTAGTCGGTCCCTTTTTCCGTCCCTAGATTTATGAAGAAATGAGTGGATATTAGTCAAATTTGGGCAAAGAAGCGGCCAAAAACGACAACCGAGATGATCTGAGTGTCACTATATGCAGAT
The DNA here is from genome assembly GCF_039877785.1 of Chaetodon trifascialis. Taxonomy (NCBI): domain Eukaryota; kingdom Metazoa; phylum Chordata; class Actinopteri; order Chaetodontiformes; family Chaetodontidae; genus Chaetodon; species Chaetodon trifascialis. The sequence continues at coordinate 19,557,834 of NC_092077.1, read as the reverse complement.
GATGTGGTTTTTTAAATGAGACTGTTCACATGCGGACAAGACAAGTTCATCATCAGTGGACTTGTACAGCTGGGGCGACATGACTGGACGTAGTTTATGAACTTACAGCGTGACAGATTCTGCAGCATGATGGATTCTGTGGCGTGATACAAGTCAACAGGACTGTGAACTTCACAGGGTGGTGGATTGATGAAACTCACGGCCTGGCGGACCTCACAGGGCTTTGAAATTCACAGATCGATGGATTCTAACTACAACGGGTTCTTCAACGGACAGCTTTGTTTGGAGCGTGACGTTCTGTGACGAGATGGATCCTGCGATGTGATGGATTTCATGGCGAGGTGGAAATCACAGCTTGAGCCCTGCAGTGAGACGTATGAGATGAAGATGATCTCCTCAGTTTGACAGATGTGATGGCGCGATGGAGTCGACAGATCCTTCTGCGTGACAGAGTATACGACACAAAGTGCTCTGTACCTGTGAGACAGAAGGTGTGATGGAGTCCACAGGTGAACAGATTCAGATGGATTGTACAGTTTAGTGGACTCCACAGCTAAGAGTCCTACATGATGGATTTTACAGACTGTGGAGGTCTTAAATGTAAATGTTCCTGATGTTGGAAATGATGAGCTGGACATATGATTTGTGGGGGAATATCAGAATATTGGAAAAGGACTTAAAGTGAATCCTGATGAAGCTCTGATGGTCTGCTGCATTGAACCTCCGTCCTGCTGAACAGACTTTTTGAAGTTATTCCTCCTGTTAGATCCGGCTTTGACGTTAATAATTGAGCCATATATGAATTAATGGGCCTGCCTGCTTCTGTACACTGTGTGTGTGTGTGTGTGTGTGTGTGTGTGTGTGTGTGTGTGTGTGTGTGTGTGTGTGTGTGTGTGTGTGTGTGTGTGTGTGTGTGTGTGTGTGTGTGTGTGTGTGTGTGTGTGTGCGAGTGAGGGCGTGATGAAGATGAACAGCAGCACTGATGGCGATGATGACTGATGTGCTGGTCATGATGATTAAAATTATGATAATTCAAATTATTGTGATTATGATCAGGACTGAGGACGGAGACAGATTTAATGATGATGCTTCAGTCAGTAATTGTTGATGATGTGAAAAAGCTAATTAGTATTATTCTAATTATTCTGCTAATTACTCCGTGCATTTTGAACCTGTATTGTCCTGTCAGGGAAATGAAGCACACAACAAATCCGCCCGTGTACAAACACTGTAAATCATACAAATATAATACTTAAAATTAAAGTGTGGAATTTGAAGATGTTGAAGAAGAAAACGGCGTTCGTGACGGTTCCGGTCATAACGGTGACGGTGAGGTAATGGCGACGTGAGACCAAAATGTGACGGAAACAGGAAGTCGCCGAGCAGAGTTTAATCCCACTTCCTGTTTGCACTGCTGTGGTTTCCTGTGTTTTCTGATTGGATGATATTAAAGTGGTTTACCTTGAGTGTGATCCAGTCTGTTGTATTATTCCTCTGCGAAGTTTTCTTTTAGTAATATTGTCATGGTTTCAACATTCAAAATAACTTTATTGTCATAATCTCTGACAAAACATAGCAAAAAGATCGCCGCAGCCAAGAGTGCCATTCTTCCATCCTGGACCTTTGAACACAGCAGCAGTAATCAGGTTGTAAGTGTCACTTTGTGATGATGCTGATGGTTGCCATGGAAACAATGTGAACAGGTGGCCCAAATATATCACACAGATTGTAGCTGGCAGCCAGTTTTCATTGTTTGACTCCAGGAAGGAAGAAGAAGAGCGAGCAGAAAGTCAGGATTCAAACCAACAACCTCCAGAGCTCCCTGTGTGTGTGTGTGTGTGTGTGTGTGTGTGTGTGTGTGTGTGTGTGTGTGTGTGTGTGTGTGTGTGTGTGTGTGTGAGACATCTCTCTAAACGTCATCCACAGTGATGAATGACTCCGCTGTTTTCCCGCGGCATCATGGGAAATCTCAGCGTGGATACACAGTGAGAGTTTACGCTGTGCGTGTTTGTGCGCAGGGAGATTAATGGGACTGAGAAAGGATGTGACAGAGAGAGAAATGAGCTGAGCCGATGATAGAGAGACGAACAGCAGCACTTCAGGCTCGTACCAACCAAAGAGAGTCGGACAGTTTACGCCACAACAAATCCGATCCGTTGTTTTCTGCTGAGTTCATAACAGGAGCTCTCAGAGTTTTGACGACGGAGTGTGTTTGACTGAAGCCGACAGGAAAACGGTCAGCTGTCACCGGATCTGTGATCGGTCTCATGATTAACATTCAACAGGTCGTTTGCAGTCACGTGACGTTAAATTCAGACGGGCAGGAAGTGAAATCTGCAGTGGACGAGATGAAGGAAAGCTCTGACTGAGCTGGTTGAGATGAAATTATGAGAGAAAGGCGCAAACTGAAAATCAGAACGTGTTGGATGTGAGCAGCGATTTTTCGGTCAATTTCTTACATTTTGACCTTTATAAACAACAACTTTTGGTACTTTTGATCAATGTGAGCAAACCTTAAATGATGCAGAACATCTGCATGAAGAGTGTGTGTTAAAATGTTTCCTGTGCAGAAAACCACTTCCTGCCCCCCATCTGCACTGACATCATCTGCAAACAACCTATTGGTGCATCCATCAATCCATCACAGCGTTTCCGTCTCTCTTAACTTCAGCTAACAGCATTAGCATTGATGACAGATCTGACACTTTGTACAACATTTCTAACGTGACGGGGGCTTGTGGGGGGGACTTGAAATGGGACCACATGCTGTAAACATGAGGGCCGCCCTTTGAGAAAAGTCAACAACAACAGTGACTTCCAGAGCAGAGCAGCTTGTTGAGGACTGACAGAGTGACGTTCAGACAGGTGAGGATGATGATGATGATGATGATGAACACCTAACCTGCCTCAGCCGCCGTGCAGTCGCTGCTGTTAACACGTCTCCTCAGTTGTTACTCTGCTGTTTAGCTGACCGTTATTTTTCGTCGCTGTAGCCTCACGCTGATCGCTGCACAGCCCGGCGTCCATAACTCTCTTTAATAATTGTTGGTCGTTTGTGTTTAATTGTCCGAGTTTTATCGTCTTCTCTGGTTAATTGAAGCGAGGCTCTGCAGAGGAAGGCCGGAAGGGAAGGAGGAGGCAAAGAAACAAGGAAGGAAGCAAAGAGGGGAGAGGAAGGGATGAGGAGGCAAAGAAGAAGGTAAGAAAGAGGGAGGTGATGAAGTGAAAGGAGAACAAAAAGGGAGGAAAGGAAAGGAGGGTGTGAAGAGGAAAGAGGATGATAGAAAAGGAACAAAAACAAAAAGAAGGAAGAGAAAAGGAAAAGACAGGAAGATAAGAAATGAAAAGAGGAACAATGGAAAAGACAAAATAGGAAAGAAAAAAGACAAATGAAAAGAGGAAAGAAAGAGAGGAAGAGAAGAAAGAAAGAAATGAGAAAAGATGGAAAAGACAAAATAAAGGAAGTAGAAAGAAACAAAAAGAGGAAGAAAAAGCAAAAAGGGGGAGGAAGAGAAAAGGAAGGAAAGAAAAGGAGCAGGGAGATAAAAAGGAGAGGAAACGAGGGATCGAAGAAAGAAGCAGGAGGAAGAAGAGGTGAAGGAGGAGGTGTAGTGGGAGGAGGTGGAAGAGGAAGAGGTGAAGCAGGAGGAGGAGGAGGTGGAGGAGGGAGCGAGAAGAAGAGAAAAACAGCAGCAGAGTGTGAGTTGTTATTATTCTAAATGTCTTCTGTCCGTTCAGAGGAATCTCATTTTAGATAACACACACACACACACACACACACACACACACACAGTTTAATGGACAGAGAGAGAAAAAACTAATTCATTTTCTGATAACAAGCATAATCCACGGTCGCCATGGTAACAGCTTCACTACAGTCGTGGAAAAGAGTAGAAATAAAAAAGAGTTCTTCATCACCGAGGCGAGCTCTTCATCACTGAGGTGAGCGTCACGCCGTGAACACGGCGAGGACGCCACTGATCCGTCAGTGACGTTCGCTGCTCGTCGACGATCGATCATCGTGGGATCGTGACGTATCGAGCTGATTCAGACGATGACATTCAAAGCAGAACTTCACCTCAGATCAGCCAATCAGCTCGCTTGCCGCTCAGGTGTGAACAACATATTATCCAGCCTTGTCGTGTGTGTGTGTGTGTGAGCTCAGGTGTTACCTGTCACACTGTTTATATTACATACAGTTATGTTTGGATTTCCCCAAAACAGAAGAAGAAGAAGAAATCCTCGTCTTGATCTTTTGTCTAAATTAGCTGCTTGTTTCAGCCGGCCAGGTAAACTCACCTGAGCTCAGGCTTTGAGCGTTCAGTGTGACGTGGATGTGCCTGTGTGAATCTGCTGCGACCTCTGACAACACCGGTGTGTGTGTGTGTGTGTGTGTGTGTGTGTCTGTGTGTCTGTGTGTCTGTGTGTCTCTCTGACAGCAGCAAAACAAAGACACACATAATATCACACTGACTCCTCCTCTCTCCTCCTTTTATTCTCCTCCCTCCAACTCCTCCTTTCCTTCCTGATCTCCTCCTTTTCTCTCCTCCTCTTCCTTGCTTCCTCACCTCCTCCTCTCCTCTCCTCACCTCCTCCTCTCCTCTCCTCTCCTCCTCTCTTACGTCTCCCTAATCCTCCATCCTTCTCTTCGCTCTCACTGGTTCATTTCAATATGAATGAAAGTTGAGCTGATTTTCCTCGAGGCGAAACACACACACACACACACACACACACACACACTCACACACACACACACACACACACACACACACCCGGCGCAGACTAAATATTCATTTGTATTTCTTCATCTCTGCAAACTGAATTAATTTAATTTGAGTTCGGCTTCGTTCACACTGAGACGCTAAAACTGAACTCACTGACTTATATCTGCGTGTGTGTGTGTGTGAGTGTGTGTGTGTGTGTGTGTGTGTGTGTGTGAGTGTGAGTGTGAGTGTGAGTGTGAGTGTGAGAGTCATACTCAGTATCCTCTGCTTTTGTTTCCGTCTAATGAGCAAACAGTCACAACAGTCCAACAACAGAGTATTATTCCTCTTTGCCATGGAAACAGACTCGGAGGTTTTTGCATAATTTCTCATTTCCATAACTTCATGAGGCTCGTCTGCGGAGAAGCTTTGGAAACGTCGATGAACGAGTTTTAGCAGCTGAGAAATCTTAAAAATCTGAACTCTTGTCAGAGAATTTAAACTCTGAAAGGACGATCTCGTGAAAAAGTTGAGTTTCTGCAGAGCTTCTGCGACGATGATTCATAAAAACACGTTTAATCGCTGCTCTTGAACGTGTCCTCAGTGCTCCACCATCACACGGCTGAGAAACACACACTACATAAAACTAAGATGGACAGAAGCTCTCTGTCTGTCCGTCCATCCGTCCTTCCGTAAAGAGACGTCCGCTAACGTGAGCTTTAACGTTAACTTCCTGTAAATGAGCTAACGTTAGCTAGCTAGCTTGTGTCAGCCTGTGCTTTGCTGAACCAGCTTTAGATCTAAATAACAGTGCGGATTATTGTTGCTCATTGAGGTTTGGCTCATGATGCCAGTGGCATTTTGTCATATATCAGTGATATTAATAAAGTTTTAAAGAGGAAAACAAAGCCATGGTGTGAGCTGTCGGAGCTCTCAGCTCAGATGTGTGTCCAGCGTTTTAATTCACGGCCACCTGATCATCAAACACTCTGACGTTTGATGTTTGCTTGTTTTCTCAGTAAAACTGGAAATGTTGGTAAAATTTATGAGTAAGAAAACGAGTTGATCTGAAAGTGAGAACAAAACGTGATGCTGAGCTGTGATTTCTTTCTATCTGAGCGACTGAAAATGAAAATAAACCTCAGAAACTGTCGAATGTGTCGTCACAGTCAAACGTCTTGAGTCGGCTCGGCGGCGCTCAGACTGAAGGAGGCGTTCAAGAGCGACATCTGTGTTTGCACAGTGTGACTCATCTGAGGGTCCAGAAGGATGAGGAAGAGACGAAGATCAGCATATTAATGTGGTCAGTCTGAAACTGAACACACGCACACACACACACACACACACACACACACACACACATACATACACACACACACACACACACACACACACACACACACACAGCAGATCAGTTGTTCAGAACTTGATTAAAATGTAAAGTTTTAGCATCTAAACGTCACTTTGTTTGCTGACCTTTGATTGGATGAACTCTTTGAGTTGTTTGCACCTGGAAAACCTGCCTGACTAAACATCGGCTCATGACCAGTCGTTGATGAGCATGTCATCACCGACCAATCAGGAGAGAGACAGAGCGAGGCTGACGGAGAGCGAGCGAGCTTTGAGGTAAATTGAAATGTTCAAAGGAAATTGGTTGTTTCGTCGAGACAAGTGGAGAAAACACAGGAAAATGACAGTGTGTGTGTGTGTGTGTGTGTGTGTGTGTGTGTGTGTGTGTGTGTGTGTGTAGTAATTATCTCAGCAGTCAGGGGTGATGGATGATTGAGGTTCTATCTGCAGCCTGAGGCCCTGAACGCACCTCAGCACTATTAATCTGACATCACTACATTGTGTGTGTGTGTGTGTGTGTGTGTGTGTGTGTGTGTGTGTGTGTGTGTGTGTGTGTGTGTGTGTGTGTGTGTGTGTGTGTGTGTGGCGTGTTGACTACAATTTAAAGAAAGTTTCAACATCAAACTGACTTCACTGTGGGAGCCAGGCGGTATGGAAGTCCATGAGCGGCGAGACGAATGACGCGAGTTTCAGTTCTCCACAGCTGCTAGCTCGATGCTAACGCCGAGCGTCAAGTCAAAGTTAGAGGTTAGTGAGGGCGCAGATAGAGACGAGCCCTCGGGCTGCATTCAGGGACAGTTTGTTCACATGGTGTTTCGCAGTTTGTGGCCTGCAGTGTTGAAGATGTCGACATAAAGAAGGAACCTCCCGAGAGAGCGAGCTCATTATACAGAAATCAATCTCAGTGAGCCTAAGTGCTCCTTATGCAAGTCTTATTTGGAGTGAAAAGACATTAAAGGCTCCAAATGTGCCAGATAATAATAATAATTAAACAGTCAGGCTTCGTCACCGACTCGCTTCCATTTGCTTGAATTCACTTGAATGCAGCACGGCTCTCCTCTCTGTGTCTCTAATGAGCAGTTTCAGTCTCTCGGTGTAATAAAAGGTTTGCGAAACAGAAAATGAAACCTTCTATTCTCCTGCTGTCACACCAGAACGTGTGTGTGTGTGCGTGCGTGCGTGTGTGTGTGTGTGTGTGTGTGTGTGTGTGTGTGTGTGTGTGTGTGTGTGTGTGTGTGAGACAGATATTACCATATCAATAGTTCACTCCTCCTTCCTCCCACCTCTTCACTGTCTCTTTCTGTTGAGATGTAATTGTGACTGATTATCAGACGAGCGCAGTTATCAACACACACACACACACACACACACACACACCCACACACATGCACGCACGCACACACACACACTGGGAGCTGGAAGCTGCAGAAAGGTAAACCGCAGATCAATCTGGAAATGAATTTCAGGAACAGGAAGCTGGAGTTTGTCACTTCCTGCTGCTGAACTTTAAAAACTCGACCATATCGAGTCAGCAAACAGCTGATCGTTGTGATCGTTAGTTAATCACTTTCTTTAGAAAACGCACCTCTTACACACTCGCTCACCGTTAGCTGTTCTGGAATCAGTTTTGTGGATATAATCAGGAAAGTGAAGAGACGTTTGAGACCGAGAATGAAATCAGTGATTGTTGATTTATTTTTATTCTTAATTAAGAGTTCTTCGTAGGGATTTGTTTTTCCTCAGATTTGTGAAGTGTGTGTTTTCTGTTGAGTGTGAAAAGCTTGATTAATGCAGCGTTTACGGCGCAGCAGTGAATCCTGGGAGATATTTTTTATTCATTGACTCTGCTGCTAAAATAGACTCACTGTCACCTTCACTCTGCTGTGAGTGTATGCAGCGTCTGTGTGCGATCACACACTTTGTTGTGTGTCTGCAAAAATTCACAGAAGTCTTTGAGCTGCTGCAGATAGCGACCAATCGCGTGAGAGCGGGAAGTTTTCCACCAATCAGCACTTTTTAATTATCTGCTAACAGGTTTGTACTGAACAGATGACGCAGAAACAGATGTTTGTATTTTGGAACTGTGATTTCTGATTTTTCAACAAAACTGTTGCTAAACCTGATGAGTCGTCTTCCTCTGAGCCTTTGACCAAATGTGGATTCATCCGCCGCTGAAAATAGTCCCCAGCAGACGCACCATTTCCTGATGCTGAGCAGCACTTATAGAGAAATACTGAACCTTCTGTTATTACTAACGTTGTGAGGTGTTCGTAAAGATTCGCATCCTCAGCAGGAACCAATGAGCTGAGAGCTGAGAGCCACAAACAGGAAGTGAGACAGTCCTGAGAGACAAACTCGCAGACAAGCACAGAATAGCAAAAGACGTATTTTAAGACGGGAAAATGTTGTGATGCCGCGTTTATTCAGGCCTGGATGAACACATGAATTCCTCGCCATCATGTGACTGACTCACCCGCCAATCAGCTTGTTGTGCTAACGTCGCACGTGTTGCTAACGCGTACGTCTCAAAGTTTCCGGGCTGAACCGGACTGTGGCGACCGGACGGCGAAGGTTCGCCATGATTGCGCGGACTGTCGCAGCCCAAACACTGAACTTGTAATTCATGGAATAACGTGTCTTTTCAGTCGGTTTATTCCCTCCGTCTGTCTCCCGTTTCCCTGCGCCCCCTCCCCCCCCCACACACCCACTCATTCAGCTGCTGTAAACATTGCTGGGCCACTCTGTGCTCTTCAGGCTTCATACATCTTTGAGTTTTGCCGACATTCGCTGCAGCTGCGTTTGGTTTGTCTGATCATTTAATGGTGGAGCTTTGTGCTTTTTTCTCCACGCTCATATCGTCCCAGTCCAATCAGCCACGTCTGCGTCGAAGCAGCGGATTAAATGTCAAACTGATTATCTTCTTCTTCAGTTTCCAAATAAATTCCCAAACTTTGATTTGGTCTACAAACAAAGAAGAGCTCCTTTAAAGCTCAGGATTGTTCCTGCTGCTGTGTGAATTTGCTTTTGCATATAAATCAACTGTCAGAGACACAAACAGTAATGGGATTAAACAACACTCGGCTGGGATTAAACCAAACTTTACTGGGATTAAACTCGACTGTGCTATCGTGGCACTGGCAGTGTGTGAGGGAGGAAAACAGCTTTGACATGGATCAAACAGCACTCTGCCAAAAAACATCAACACAGAACATCTGATGGTGAATCCGGCATCTCAGAGCCAGAACGCGTCATCATGCTTTTATTTTGACACAAATCAACATCACGGGACAGTATGAGAGTCATCGGCCTGGGGGGGCACGCCTTACATTTCATTTTATAACAGACCCTCAATGCAACACCTCCCCCCCGATCTCACAGCCGTGCATCACAGCTGCTCTCTGAGTATCAGCAGAGTTAAATAAACTGGTCGAAACAGGCTCCAGCTGCTGGTTTCCACCTCAGCCTAAAAATAAATATGAGTTCGTCCACGTGATGCTGGAGCCTGATGCGCCTGAGACGTCTGACTGTCCCCAATAACCAGAGCGTGCGAAGAGTTGACGTTAATAAACAGTGTAAATAAAACTGACCCAGGAGTCCAAATAATGACAGTAAATATGGATTACAGGTAGTGCAGCTTCAGTCCAGTCAGCTGATGATGGACAGGACGTCTGGCACAGCTGACTTATTTCTTAGCTTCATATTTTCCGGACAGATTAAATTTAAAATGGACATTACAGCTCTGACTGCAGGCTTTCCCCACATGGCATCATCAGATACGAGACGCACTGATCCATTATTTTTACAAACCAGGCAATTTATTTCTCCCCCAGCCCGGATTACAGCTCGTCAGACTTGGTATGAATGAGCTGGACGACTTGTCTCCATGATTAAACCAATCAGGTCTCATGATTCTGACTCACCTGAAGCAGGTGACACCTGACATTAGCATGGACGGTGGACAGCTGAGACACATCATTCACACACTGAGCTGTAGCTCAGCTGACTGGATGCTGCACAATTAAGGAGCAGTTAGTGACTGTTTAATCACTGAAAGGTCTGCTGATGGTCTGAGCAGGCGTCAGCCTTCATCATCATCTTCATCACATGTGAGACACAAGTAAAGGACCATCATCCCTCAGCACAGTAACATTACAGAAACCCTCCTGCCAGTGTGTGTGTGTGTGCGCGCGCGCGTGTGTGTGTGTGTGTGTGTCTGCGTGTGTGTGCGTGTGTGTGTCTGCGTGTGTGTGTGTGTCTGTATGTTTGTGTGTGTGTCTGCGTGTGTGTCTGTGTGTGTCTGCGTGTGTCTGTCTGTCTGTGTGTGTGTGTGTGTGTGTGTGTGTGTGTGTGTGTGTGTGTGTGTGTGTGTGTGTGTAGCTTTGAGCTGATAAGGAATGAAGAAGCTCTTTAATGGAACACGATGACACACAAGATAACAGTGTGTGTGTGTGTGTGTGTGTGTGTGTGTGTGTGTGTGTGTGTGTGTGTGTGTGTGTGTGTGTGTGTGTGTGTGTGTGTGGTCTCACTTTCTCGGTCTGTTCTCATGTTAGCAGGATTGACAGAGTGATACTGATCTCACGCACACACACACACACACACACACACACACACACACACACACACACACACACACACGCACACACACACACACACGCACACACACACAGGGTTGTACTTCCATCCTTGTAAGGACCCTCATTGATCCTAACCTTAATTCTGACCCTGAAAAGTCAAACAGCCTTTGAAGAAGCGTTGGTCCTCAGTTGGTCCTCACAAAGATACAAAGAGAAGAGCAGAGCTGAGACCCCTCCAGGTAGCTGTGATGTCATCACCACAGGTGCATTCAGTGATAACAGATGACCATCACCACCAGGCACCAGGAGTTTATTCACCCTGGTGTTTTCCCTGACCTTCATTTGTGTGTGCGAACATGCCCCAGGCCTTTATTTGAGACCCGGCTTTTAGGGTTAGGGTCAGTGTGACCACCTGCGATGGTAAAACAGTGACATTATGAAATAAGGTTTGAACTGAGGCCGTTTCTGATTGGCTGCGTGGGAGCAGGTGCTCCATGCGTGCAGATGGAGAGTTGATGATATTCCAACAAATGAAAGGAAAACTCCAGGCGCCGACATGAAAGCCAAGAAATATCAAACACAAAATGTGTCTTTTTCAAAGTAAAATGCAGGACGTGCAGAGCGGACACGTCCACTGCAGCAGTTGGACTCAGCTGATTCATTCGTCTTTACTTCCTCCTCTTCCTCTTCTTCACCGCTGGCAGTTTTCCTCCACTGATCCAGGAACAGCAGCAGCTCTGATGGCCGCCGCCTCCTTCCTTCTTAACCCTTTATTTCATTTGTTTGTCGGTGACTTTTCACATTAAAAGTCATTAAATCCTCTTCTTCCGTGCCATCCTGCAGCGGGCCGGCGCTTTAATGAAGTCCTGATGAAACGCTCTTCGTCTCTGTGTACTTTCTTTAGTAATGTTTTGGCTCCTCCAGCTCCCCTCCTGCTCCTCTCTCCATCACAGAGAGGGAGGAGAGGGTAATGGAGGTCACCTCTGACTGCGATTCGTCTTTTCACCGCTACACTCTTCCCCTTTTCTTATTTCTCCTCTCACTCCATCATCAGCTTCTCTTGACCCCCTTCAGCTCCTCTTCTTCCTCCTGCCCTCCTCCTCCTCCTCCTTCTTCTCTTCTGTTTCTATGCATTTGTAATAATGATGGATTTTACTTTATCTCTCCATCTTCCTCTCTTTGTCTCTTCTGTTTGTTCACCTCTTATTTATTTCTTCTCCTCTCAGTCTATTTTCGTACCCTCCTCCTCCTCCTCTTAAACTTAAACAGGGCCAGTGTAGCAGAGGCTTTTACAGACAATATACATACTGCAAGAGAAGATCAAAGCGCTGCGAGCGCTCAGTGCAGCCGGAGAGGGGAGAGGAAAGCAGGAGAGTCGGATAGAGACGGAAGAAAAAGTAGAACGATTGAGCCGAATCCTCCCGAAACCTTCAGATATGAAGACAAACGCTGAATCAGAACAGCATTTTCTGATCAGCTTCATCTGAAGTCGATCGTAGTATCGACAGACTGCTGTCAGGCATGTGGAGTGAGCCAGTTTAACGCTGTCCCAGTTCCATTTTAACAGTATCAACATGTACTGATGCATGCAGGGAGATATTTTAGCCATTTTCTACTAAACTTAACGCTCGTTACCCACCACATGAAGTCTGAAAGAGACGACAGCATTCATGTATCACAGCTTCCAGGCTTCAATTCTCGCTCAGCAGCAGTGATGGCTGTGGGACAGACAGAGGACATTTTTAACAGCAGACACTTTGACACGGTGGAGCAGTGTGCAGTTCAACAGCCGGACGTTTCCGTCAGGAGGTGGAGACCAAACACAGAGCTGAAGCAGCGACTGAAGCTCGAGCTGGTTGTTAAGGTGATGCAGGTCTATCAGGTGACGTTTCCATAATACAAACATTTTTTATTGAGTCAAAGTGCTAATACCACAGCGTAGAAGTACTCAAGTACAAGTAAAAGTCCTGCATTCAAAATTATAAAGAAAAAGTACAGAAGTATTGAAATCATAATAAAGTGTAAAAAGTCAAAATACTCATCCTGCATCCCATTTCACAAAAATGATATTATTCATTTATGATGATTGATGCATTCATGTGTTCATCACTTTAATGTTGCAGCTGGTCAAAATGGAGCTAATTTCACTTTAATGACTTCTAATCAATTCATAGTCATTCATTTGTTGATGGTATTTTGTATTGTTAATCTGAATCTGCAAAGCAACACATTTCAAATATTTATACTGTGCTGGATTAGAAGTGTAAAGTAGCAGAAAAGTACAGTCAGCTGGCAGCTCTGTGCTGGTCTCTGGTGATCGATTTGAAACTGATCATTGTGATCGATAAGGTGTTAAAGGTTTGATTTCCATGTGTTTAGATGTCAGTTCTGCTCCGTCTGAAAGAACTTCATCAACTGTTAGTTTAAAAACTCAAACACGTTAAACAGCTTTTGTGTTTTGTTGTGAGCGTCCTGCAGGCAGAGCAGAGTGAGCAAAGGTTAACGTGTTTCCTCTTTCAAAGCTCCTCCTCCTCTTCCTCTTCCTCTTCCTCTTCCTCTTCCTCTTCCTCTTCCTCTTCCTCTTCCTCTTGAACAGACACCACTTATTTCTCCCTAATCCCACATTTTTGCTCACATGTCTGTTGTGTTTCGGGCGTGTTTCCTGCAGCGCTGCGACTCGCTGCGTCTTCAAATAAAGACCAGACCAATGAAACACTTTGCCATTTCTGGAGAAGCTTTCTATTAAAGCGTCCAGCCGTGCAGAACCGCTGGAACAGGAATCCAGAAATGTCACATCGCTCACAGAGAAAGCACAAACACAGAGTGCGTGCGTGCGTGCGTGCGTGCGTGCGTGCGTGCGTAAACCGTAATGACAATCTAAATATTTTATTGGCATTTGCAGACGTCTGCAGATGAGCTGATCTCTTTTTAAAGGGCAGAGGCGTTTGAGTGTTCGTTTCCTGCACATTCAAAGTAAACTTACACAAGTTTGGCGTCATTTGGAGAAAGTGTTGGATTGAAAGCTGAACTTCTTCACGTTGCGTGCTGACTCTGGCATCAGCTGCGTTTCATCTGTCTGAACAGCTTCTGTCTTTCTGAGCGACGTCACTCACGATGGCGTCCGGCTGCTTTCTTCTGCTGATCTTCTTCTTCGTCAGGAAGGCAGATTTTGTGGTTTGACCGTGTTGATCAGCAGCTGTAGTTCAGCTGCGACACCTGATTTCACCTGATCAAAAGCAGCTCCTGTTTCTCTCAGTCATCTCTCCTCAGAGCTGCACAACCTGCCTGAGAATCATCATGTTTTTACTTTTCTTCATCATCAGACTCGTCCTCTGACCCTCGTCTGCTCCTCTGTGGCCACGCTGCCAACAGGGACTGCTAACAGATGATGCGGCTCACTTCGAACACTGCCAGCTGCCAAAATGTAGACAATTATAGACTGAAGTGAGGCTGAAATGACATCATTCTTCCTGTTTACATCCCACAAAGCTGAAGGGAGCTACAGTAGCTCTCTGTGTCTGAAACACTTATAATGTCAATATGAATGAATGAATATGAGTCACTGTAGTGTACATTAAACATTTACTGCACTACATGAACGCGTGCTCCATCAAACGTCTCACATGTGAAACAAAAGCTCTGATTCTTCTGAAACTCCATGTGGCGACGCTGAAGTTTTCGTGTCTCGTGTGACCGTTTAACGGCGGTCAAACTGTTGACCAGAGCTGATTTTGACGTGTTTGAACAGTTTGTGTCATTTGTGTTTTTCCTCAGACATTCACAGCGAGCAGCAGACAGACTGACAGATACCCACAGATCAGGGAATAAAAATAAATACACAGACAGACAGACAGACAGACGACAGACAGACGACAGACAGACGACAGACAGACAGACAGACAGACAGACAGATTACAGACAGACAGACAGACAGACGACAGACAGACGACAGACAGACAGACAGACAGACAGACAGACAGACAGACAGACAGACAGACAGATGACAGACAGACAGACAGACAGACAGACGGTTTGTCTGCTTTCTGTCTCTGTTCTTGTTTTCCTGTCAGTCGTCCTGAGCTGCCATTACTCACCGTGTGACAATGTGATGTTTAAATTGCCATATATTTTCCTCTTGGCAACACCAATCTGTCACAGCTGTGATCTACAGCGACACTGCGTGTGTGTGTGTGTGTGTGTGTGTGTGTGTGTGTGTGTGTGTGTGTGTGTGTGTGTGTGTGTGTGTGTGTGTGTGTGTGTCAGAGAATCGATGGTAGACTCAGAGACAAAGTTTTCAGGCTGCTGTGACATAATTATATACGTCAAAATCCTCGTCTGTTTGTGGTTCTGTTGTGTTTCAGGTTACGTAAGTTTTCTGTTTCATTGATTTATCTTAAATGTGCAGAAACACGAAGAGAAGAGTTGTATATCCTCTCTAAAAACAAAGCTTCAAAACTGACGACATTCAGCCTCAGAGCGAATAACAAAACATTAGCATGCTAACAGGCTAAAGTAAGATAACGTGTTAGCACGCCAGCGTTAGCGTTTAGCTCACAGGCTCACTGTGAGGGCCGAGGCTGTAGATTAGAAGCTCTTTAAGCTGCGTTCATGAACATGAACTGTGCTGTGCAGCGATCAGGTTAGCAGGAGCGGCGGTCTGATAAAACCCCTCTGCGAGATGTAAATAATGGAGGTGAAGCCGAAACTGTGCTCGTAAGCACTCTGGACAGATTGTGCATTACTACCTTAAGACTGTTGGAGTCATTCGCACGAATTAGCACAAAGAAAACGATGTTTTATGGGCACATTTTCACGTTTATGTGTTGTAATAATGGCCCCGTTCCTGCGTTACCGCTGGGCTTCACTGCTTCACTGGCTGTTCCCTGGAAAAAAAAACCTGCCTGCTGGTAATCTGGGAAAAACTCTGACTTTGCAAGTTAATGAAGGGAGCCTGAACGCATCATTACTTTTGGTCTTTGTGAGGCTAGCTACAGGAACGCATGATGACTGTGTGAAGAATCCAAAATGGCTCCCTCGAGCAATTTTCCCCCAATCAGGCGGCTCGGTTTTAAATAAGTTCAGTTGACTGGACTTGAATTTCTTTCCATTGGCTCGGTTTGAATCATGCTTTCACTCCATCCACCTGTACAAGGTAGAGGAGGAGGAGGAGGAGGAGGAGAAGGAGGAGGAGGAGGGGGAGGAGGAAGAGGAAGAGGAGGAGAAGAGTTTTTCCTCCGGCCAAGAGAAATCAATCAAAGTGACGCACCTGTCCGTCTGTCTGTCTGAAATGAGGAAAACAACTGAAGTGAATTATTTAAATGTCGCTGAGAAGTAAGCTTGAATAACACACACACACACACACACACACACACACACACACACACACACCGAGTCTATCAGCTGTGTTTGTTGCTCAAAGCATCAGAGTGTCTTTCCCTCTTTCTTTATCCCCTCCATCCTTCCTCTCTAATCACAGCCTGGCAGCCTGCTCACTCTGTGTGTGTGTGTGTGTGTGTGTGTGTGTGTGCGCGTGCGTGCGTGCGTGCCTGCGTGCGTGCGTGCGTGGGTGCGTGGGTGTGTGTGCGCGTGGGTGTGTGTGCGTGGAGGCGTGAAGCGTCGAGAAAAACCTGAGGAAATAAATTCAAACCAAAAGAGAAAAAAGAGCAAATTCAGAGAGAATGAGGAGTGTGACAGAAGAGAAGAAAGAAGGAGGGATGGAGGAGAGAGAAACAGAGGAGTGAGAGGTTTTAGTGGCCTGAAGGCAGAAAAACAGCTGCTGCAGATGAAAACACACACACGCACACACACGCACGCACACGGCTGGACCAGCGCGATCAGCGTGTGTTTATTTGAGCGCAGATGTTCCTCATTTGATCTAATTATCTTTCTTCAGTCTGTTTGTTCTCGAACATGCGGAGAGGACTCAGTGTTCGACGCTGCGTTCAGGGACGGCGTGAAATTCAGACACGACACAAACACCGTTTCACCGCTGCGTTCGTGCACTCAGATTCTCCATTCAGAGCAAAAGTCCTGCACGAGGCATCGACGTGAGAGCAGCATTTTACAGCCGGAGCCACTTTCAGCTACTTCATATATTTAGTTTAGTGGTTTCCAACCAAAGGGGCTGGGCCCGTCCAGAGGGACATGGGGGGGTCAAGGGGTCAAGGTGCCTTTTTTTTACTTAGAGGGTTAAATTCGGTGGAACTGCTACCAACACACACATATCTGTTTAATGCTAATTAGCAAAAGTTAACACACTAAACCATGAAAGCTCAGAATGTTTTGCATTGTCCTTGTGACCATTTTAGCATGCTAATGTTAGCATTTAGCTCCAAGCACCTTAATACATGTCACAAATCCATGCTACATGCTAATTCTGTAGTATTACTACTAACCATCATGCAGTTTAAGCAGTTAATTTAAAAAAAAATTTTTAAACATTTTATTTGTATATTTTAACAGGAAATGACATCAGTCATCAAACTGTGACTCATATCCAGTAAAACTTTCAAAATAAAGGTCAGTTTTATTCTTATTTCCTTGTCTTCGTTCAGTTTCTGGCCTTTCCGTAATCACACACAACCTGCCTGCTGAAAGGCGTCAAAGGTTTCATTTATTGGCTGCTCAGGTCGCTCTGGAATCAGATCAAACACACGGGCGCACAGCCAGCATCCAATCAGATGCTGGCATCTGCCCCCAGGCTGAACATGATTGGCTGATAGCTCCTTATGCACGGCTGAGGCGCAGACAGCGGAACTGATTGGCTTCCTGGAGGGAAATGAAGATGTGATTGGTTCAAGTTGAGGGTGAAATACAAATGAGGTCGTTTGGTTAAAGATTACATTAATTACTCATGTTTAAAGGACCAGTGTGCAGGGTCGGGGGGGCAGAAATGAAGGATAAAATTAATGAGTAGGTGTTCATTAGTGTGCAGGCGCCTGAAAATGACCTTAAAATGAGCTTTTTATATGTACAGAGGGAGCAGGTCCTCTTCCATGGAGCCATATTGCACCACCATGTTTCTGCAGTAGCCTTTTTTTGGGAGTTTCAGGAGCGCCAGAGGTTCTCCTACATGCTTAGAGGAGGAGGAGGAGGAGGAGGAGGAGGAGGAGGAGGAGGAGGAGGAGGGAGGCGAGGGGAGTTCAGCACTCCATGCTTCAGCTCCATCAGAGTGCCGCTAATGTGAAAAGAGTACAAAATATCAAAGAAAGAGATCAACATTTTGTTAAAAACCATCACTTTCTCGTCTGTTAAATATGCAGCCAGCAGTCGTCGCTTAGCTTAGCTTAGCTTAGCACAAAGGCTGGAGGCAGGGGGAAGTGCTAGCCCAGCAGAGGTGGATGTCTTCACTCTGCGGCGTTGGCTTGTTTCTGTCTGGTGATGTCAGCTGGTCTGTCTGACTGACAGCGAGTCGGAGTGAAGGATGTGTGTGACGGAGGAGGTGAAGCCTCTCCCTGACAGATGAGATGAGCGTGAACACACTCGTACAAACACACACAGGCGGAGGTGACAGCTGCCACTTGTGATTTAAACGTATTCCTCCGCCCGTTTCATCTCTGCTCTTTTTAGTTCCTTCCTCTTCGTTTGCTTCCGTCTTAACTTCTGTCTCTCTGTCAGTTTCTCTGCCCTCCTTCTGCTCATCCATCTTTGAACTTCATCACACAAACCTCTCCACCATCTGCTTCCCCTCCTTCCATCGCACTCGTCGGTGAGCAGGTCGGTTCGTCTCTGATCAGCTGCTCTCATCTGCCCCGAAGACAACAACAAGGAAAACAGAGGGCGGTAAAATGAAGTACTCTGAGTATTTCATACATCAGTCAGATCTTTAGAATTGGTTTTAATCAAGGAGGAAAAAATGCATCAAACTCTAAAGACAGAAAACGGTATTTTGCACATATTTGAGGTACTTGTACTTTACTTGAGTATCATTATGCTACTTGTACTCCGCCACACTTTTTGCTTTACTAAAATTAACTGACAGTGTTAGTTACTTATTACTTTGCAATTGAAGATTTTTTTGGACATAAAACCCACAAAATGTGACATTTAATACCAACGGTACGATCTCAAGGGTCAGACACTTTCAAGCAATCCGGGGCAGCTGATTGGATGACCCGTCTGTCTATCACAGGCTAACGTTCTTTGTTGTTTCAGTGAAGAAATACTCTGCAGTTCTGATAGAACCGATGCTTCAGCAGCATCTATGCTAACTTCTTTACGAGCCGCCATTGTTGTTTCTGAACAGTCGCCTGTCTTCGTCACACCTGAACCACACCTGTAGCTGTCAGTCGCTCCTCTCTGGATGCTGATTGGTCCGACCTCGTGAATCCTGCTTGACGGAAAATGAACTGAATCTGTTCTAATTTCCTGGACACGCTGAAGGTTTGTTTATCTATGGAGGGTCAATGCTGCCCTGATATTATTACCTGTTGATGTTAAAGCGGAGGTGACGGCTCCAGAGGGTCTGCAGTTCACACTCTGTTGGGTTAATTGTTGGAAAGTCATTTGGGGAAACAGACTCGGCCTCGGTCGCTCTCAGCAGAACACCCAGTATTCACTCTGTTTAGCTGTCTGAGTGTGACCGCGTGCTTCATTTAAAGCTGCACTGAAATCTGTTTTGGGCCATTTGGAGCTGAAGTCGTCCCGGACAAAGTGGAAATGTTTTATTGCAGCTTTAAATGTCGTCGATGCAGCGACGTAGAGAAGCGAGGAGCGTACGCAGCGAGCCGACCTGCCGGGAATCACATTCATATACGGCCGATTTACGCCGCCTGGTTTATATTCACAGTCGACGTCGAACAGTGACATTCATGAACGCTCCTGGACTCACAGCGAGGCGCTCGGGGGGACGGTGGTGGTCAAAGTCCTGGACTGTGAGACCAGAATCCAGAGTTCACGTCCAGGCGGTGGTCAGGTTTAAACAACAAAACACTTTAAAACACTGATTAATGACTGAGTGCACAGTGAGGTTGTAAAATCACCTGTTTTAGCAACAAACTGATGATGTACTAATGTTGTCAGTAAACATTCGTTCAGCATCAACATTTCCTCGTTATGTTGATGAGGAAACTCTCATGACGTTAAAATGTAATTCGCTCAGCGTTTTGTTTCCCTGAAGCTGATTTTCTGTTGCCAATTAGCTGCACATGAGCGTAATTTCTGTGAGACGTGGCCGGTCAATCCTCCGCTGTGACGACATGGACTAAGATCTGATGAAACCTGCTCACTTTCAATATCGGGGTCGTCCTCAGCGGGAAATCACTCACTTGTACGAGTAAATGAGATTCTGAGAACCGTCCATCAGCCTCTCGGCCAAAATGAAAAGTCAATAAAGCGTCTTGTAGGAGCTCTGTTCGCCTGCAGATGAGTTTAATTTCTCACCTCCAAACAAAATATTGAGCGCCTTCATATTCACGTATTTACCATCTTGTTTATCACCAGCTTGATGGAAGTCACATCGCCGTCCACTCAATAACGTCACGTCTGGCTTTTAATGTCCGTCCAGAGAAATTTATAAAAGTAGAAACAGCTGGAAGGGAGAGAAAGTGGCATTTCAATAAATGTTTTGGAGAAATCAATTGAATTCTGACAAATTAAAGTGGACAGGAGGCAGCGACGCACACACAGCCCGGAGTCAGCGTGTTCGCGTGTGAAGAGGAAGGAAGAAATACGTTGTTGTCACAGAGAAAATTGCCTCTGGCAGGATGAAGGTGTTCAAACAATTATGCAACAGAGAGACGAAGGAGGAGGAGGAGGAGGAGGAGGAGGAGGGCATGGAGATGAAAGCAGGAGGTTGTGACATGATTCATTATGTTTAACAAGAAAGAAGGAAGGAAGAAGTAAACACCAAGTATGGCCAAAGAGCAGCGTCTGCCTCGCTGAGCACGAGCTTCGGTTTCAGGTCGCTCTCAGTGGTACAAACAGAACAAATTACAGGATGAAGATGAAACAGAAAGCAGCGACAACAAAGCTGGACGAAGACGCTAAATTGCAAGTTAGTGCGAAATAGCCAAATACTTCAATTATTTGCTCATTGTTAGCATGTTAGCAGACCATGCAGCCATGTTTATGGTATGTAAGTTCTCTTTAAGTTATATCTGCACTGTTGTCGTGAATGAGATTAGCTACAGAGGCTAAAACTGGCTGTGAACATGTTCATATCTGCTGTAATGTTTTAATGTGGAGGTCTATGGGGACTGTCTCGCTTTCGGAGCCTCAAGTGGTCTTTTGATGAGCTGATGAGCTTGGCTCTTCCTCGTCGGCTTCACCTTCGTCCCCTGAAGCTGCAGCTCAGTGCGGACGTTGAGATTGCGTATTAATGAGATGATGCTAACGATGAAGCAGTCAGTCAGTTCAGTGTAAAGGACTCTTTGCTAATTAGCAGATGTTAGCATGCTGCTAAACAGCAGCATGTTAAAGATGTCCTGAGGAGCATGTCCATGAAACATCTCCTCTCAGCGTCCATGTTTGGCTTAGCTGTTAGCGCCACCGGCTGTCCATCGGTGGAACTGCTAGTGAACGTGTTAGCATGCTGATGTTAGCATTTAGCTCGGGTCACCTCTGAGCCTCAGTGCAGCCTCACACAGCGGCTGTGGCTGTAGACTCATATCCTGTTTCCTCTCCGTAATCCTTTCCTTGTTTTCTTCCCGTCTTCCTCTACACCCCTGCGTTTTTCCTCCTCCTTTCCTCACTCGCCCTCCTCCTCCAGTCTTTTACCTTCTTTGCTTTCATCCCTGCCTCCTGTTTTGTCCTCTTCTTCTCTCCCCGTCTGTTCCCTAAATCCTCTTGTCTCCAGTCTTTGTTTACTTCCCTGATTCTTTTCACTTTCTCTTCCCTTCTTCCTTTCCTTCCCTCCTTCCTCTAGCTTCCTTCCTTCTTTGTTATCTTTCCTGTTTCCTCCTTCATTCCCTTCACAGGCTTTTTCTTTTTCTCCCTGCCTTCAACTTTCTCCTTTCTCCTCTTCCTCTAGCCTCCTTTCATCATCCTTCTTTTCCCCTATAGATCATGCCATGCTCTTTCTACCCTTCTGCTTCCTTCCCTTGTTCCTCCTCCTCTCTTCCTTGTTTTCTTCCTCACTTCCTGCTGACCCGACGTCAGTTTCAGGCAGAATAACAGAATTAAGTTTCTGTCTTAAAGCTGCAGAGAGGAAGAAGTGAAATCAGCAGAGATTTTATGTTCAGAAATAAACAAACAGGAAACACACACACACACACACACACACACACACACACACACACACACACACACACACTGCCTTTCCACTGGGTGCTCGTCTGTTTTATCTTCTTTCTCTCCACCTTTCTTTCCTTTTTTGTCATTTTTTCCTCTCTGAGGATTTGCTTTCATCCGCTCTGTCAGCTGCCGAGTGTGTGTGTGTGTGTGTGTGTGTGTGTGTGTGTGTGTGTGTGTGTGTGTGTGTGATAGTTTTGGGAATTACGACACAATTTACAAGTTCACCTTGACTTCAGCAAAACTGAATTATTCTGCTCTCTGCTTTCCTCTGTGACAGAAAGCGTCCACAGTATTTCATTTCAGGTTTTTATATTTTCTCCTCTCCTTCCTCCTCTCCTTCCTCTTCTCCTTCCTCCTCTCCTTCCTCTTCTCCTTCTCTCTGTACTTCCCTCCTTTCTCCTCTGCTGTCTGGTCTCTTTGCCTCCTCCTCTAATACTTTTATATTATTATTATATATATCTATCTTCTTTTCTCCTTCCCTTCCCTTTTCTTCCATTCCTCCCTTCTGTTCTCTTCCTTTCCTCTTGTGTCCTCTTCTCCTTTCCCCCTTCATCTCCTCCATTCTTCACTTTTCTTCCTCTTTGCTCCTCTATTCCTATTTCTGGCCTCCTTCACTTCTTTCCCAACTCCTCTC
Source organism: Chaetodon trifascialis (assembly GCF_039877785.1). Taxonomy (NCBI): domain Eukaryota; kingdom Metazoa; phylum Chordata; class Actinopteri; order Chaetodontiformes; family Chaetodontidae; genus Chaetodon; species Chaetodon trifascialis. The sequence goes on along the minus strand of NC_092077.1, from coordinate 19,535,341 downwards.
TTCTTCTTCTTCTTCTTCTTCTTCTTCTTCTTCTTCTTCTTCTTCTTCTTCTTCTTTACCATCCCTCTTGTCTCTTCCTCCCTTTTCCCCCTTCTTCTCATCTCATCCTGTCTTCTCTTCCCTCCTTTCCTCCTTGTCTCCCCTTTCTCCTTTGTCTCTTTCCTTTCCTTGTCCCTCTGTTCCTCTTTCTCCTCCTCTCCTTTCTTCTTTCTTCTGCTCTTGTCCTCTTCCTTTAATCCTGCTTCCTGTCTTCTTCTCTCCTCTTTTTCTTGTATTTCTCTTCTGTACTTCACCTCATTTACTCCCTCCTCATCTTTTCCCCACCTCCTTCTTCCCTCTCTTGCTCCCTCCTTTCTTCTTTTTCTTCTCTCCTCCTCGTTCCCTCTTATCCTCTTTCATCTTCTCCTCTTCTCCTGCTTCCCTCTCCTCGTCTAATCTTCTCCTGGTTTCTTCTCTGGGCTTCTGACGGCGTGATTAAAGCTCAAACAGGAAGACGGAAAAATCTACGATTCATTTTAAATCAACTTAAATCAAATAAGAAGACGAGAAATGACACAAAGAAAACTGGTTTTAAATATGAAAGCTCGTCCCCACAGATGACTTCCCTTGGCGTTGGTTGCCCAGACAACGCACAACTTCTATGCTAATAATGCCACACACACACACACACACACACACACACACACACACACACACACACACACACAGTGTCTGAAGCTGGTTATGAATGACCCAGATATGAATCATAATTAAAGGAGTATTTCCCCAAATTAACTTTCTGCAACAAGGAGAAATGGGCGGAGTGTGTGTGTGTGTGTGTGTGTGTGTGTGTGTGTGTGTGTGTGTGTGTGTGTGTGTGTGTGTGTGTGTGTGTGTGTGTGTGTGTGTCGTCCTTGAGTCCTGGCAGAAAAGATGAATGAGCTGTAATTAAGCTGATCCTCAGATAATCGCAGGAGGAAAAGAAGAAGGAGAAGGAGAGCCAAGGTCGGCCACCGGAGGAGGAGGAGGAGGAGGAGGAGGAGGAAGAGGAGGAAGAGGAGGAGGAGGAGGAGGAGCAGCTCCTGTGGAAATGTACAAACTTCAGGGGTCAAAAGATGAGTTTTCAGTCAAGGAGGAGAAGATTTCACAGAGCGGAGGAGGTGTAACCTGTTCAATATGTCATTTAACTTCACATCCTGAGTGCAGCACCTGAGTTTAAATCTTAAATTCAGTCTTAATTCCTGTGTTTCGTCACATTAATTTAGCTCTGAATTAGAGTTTGTTCCCTGAGTTTCGCTCCCACTTCTTCAGTTTAGTACCTGGAGTTTAGGTTCAGGTTCAAACTTCAGGTTTAGTTCATTCATGCTTCAGGTCTTCCCAAAGTTTAGGCCCCAGCTGAAGTTCAAGCTTATAAAACTCATTAAACTGGCCATATATATATATATATATATATATATATATATATATATATATATATATATATATATATATATATATATATATATATATATGTATGATAAAATGAACAAAAAAATACAAAAAACATTCCTGACTTTATTTCCAGAGTTTGGTTTATGTCCATGACTTTAGCCTCTCTTCAGCTCCTGGCTTCAGTTTTAGAGGTTTATATGTTCCAGAGGACTCCTCAGAGTCAGACACTGAGCACAGAAAAATGTCCGCCTCCATTATTTCACATTACGTTACATCTTGACTTCTTAACAGTCATCTGCCGTTGTGATGCTGGCGGTCGAGGCTGCTCTGATTGGTCGGCTCCCTGCGATGCGAGCTCTGTGCGGTCGTTTCGGCGTGCTCATCACTACCCTCGGCGGCACACGCT